>NW_015386435.1:277915-376699 GCF_001527695.2 Protobothrops mucrosquamatus
TTCTCAGATCCATGATGAAATTTGGAGGATTGAAGCAAACATCTGTAGTTCTTCCTCAGAGAGTAATTTCATCCCTCAATGGTTTGAGACCTCATCCCAAACAAGACTGTATAGCATTAGCAATAGCACTTAGACTTACAGTATATACTGTTCCATAGTGCTTTATACCACTCTCTGAGTGGTTTACAACATTAGCACATTGCCTCCAACAATTTGATTCCTCATTTTACCAACCTCAGAAGGATGGAAAGCTAAGTTAATCTTGAGCCAGTCGGGATCGAACTCCTGGCAGTGGGCAGAGTTAGCCTGAAATACTGTGTTCTAACCACTGCACCATAAGGGCTCATAGTCTTGTCTGCACCATTATTCTGCCTATTAAGTTCTGAAAATAATTCCTGTTATACCCATGAATATGTATAGTTCAAGTCAACTATTATTACAATCAAAAGCTAGCCATCTTAACAAACTAAAAACAGCTCCTCACCACTCATTAATAAACACTTATTTTAAAAAAATAAATGTATAATCTACTAATGTGCACTATAACAGCTTTAGTCATTGTTCTCTTTGACATTATGGTATATAACACCAACTTTCATCATGTTGTGCTCATCTTTATCTGATGAAAGATAAAGAACAAGTACAAATAATTGCCATCTGAACTGGTACATAGTATTTAAAACTATATACAAATTACAGTACAAAAGTACACAGATACCATTTTTTAATTGCTCCTGCTTCACAGAGATACAGATTTTTTTAAAAAAAAATATGGAATAGTTTTCAATCTGCCTTGTAGATTTTGATTTGGTAACATATCAAATCTCACTTTCAAAAATGCTAAATGTTCTCAAATTATTGATTTTTGCTTCAACTTTTAATATGCTTTCTCCATATAACAGTGTTGATTGAAAATATGTATTTATTTAAAATTATATAAAGTTGTTTTAAAATTGTAAAAGTCTTCTCCCAGTCTAATCCTTAGGATTGAAGATCTGAAAGCCGCAAACTATGGTTGATCTTGTTTTTTGTACAGTTCAGAACTTTCCATTCATCACCTACTTACTTTCCAATGATCTAGCACAATTAATGAGCTTCGATAACGAAGGAGATATGAGCACTTGACAGATGTATGCTATTTTAGAAGCCAGGGCATTTGTAACCAGAGATCCTAAGAAATTTATATAAAAATGAGATTTTTTCTAAGACTGAGTTAAATTAAGGCAACGAGGTTTGGGCCACAAAAACCCATATAATGACTAGACTAACTAGTATGTTGGAATGTCCTGTATGATCTTTGCTCCCATATATTAGTCTTTTAGACTTTTACCATCCAGATCTGATAGTTTTAGCTTAGTGATTCTCATTTGTGGGCCACAAATGAGTGCTTCTCCATCAGAACTTTCCCAATATTTTGTAGTTTTTTCATGTTTGCATCACTCAAGTGACCAGAACCTGTTTGCTGCCTGATCCTCACCAACCCATCTTGACCAACAGTTGGTTGGCCAAACTAAAGGTGCTTGCTATCTCAAGCCCCACTCCCTATTTCACAAGCAATCAGCTACAGTAGTTTGTAGTGGATCCATGGCTGAAATCTTTTTCATTAAAGTTTACAAGTACAGTAATACATGTTAGTAATAAAATTCAGAAAACTGATATTCTTGGGAATATTTCTCATAGAGGGTTAAAGGCCTTATGTGATAGCCTTTGGAGCATCATAAGTTATGTCTGGCAAGGAATCCTAGCTACAGGAAGTTGCGTAAAACCTGGCAATTGGTGAATCTGTCCTATTTGTTGTGCTGGTTGGTTCATTATTTGCATCATATGGTCATTTGGGGCAACAGCCTAAGGGTTGCTCAAAAACCCATATAATGATTAGACTAACTAGTACATTAGAATTTCCTGTATGATCTTTGCTTCCATATATTAGTCTTTTAGACTTTTACAAACCAGATCTGAGGCTTGCTCTTGCATCTGAGGGACCGCCTCTGGCTGGTCACATCCACCCGACTCACTAGAGTGGATAGGCATGAAATGTTGAGGGTCCCATCTCCTGAGGAGGTACATCTAGCGGGACCCAGAAGAAGGGCCTTCTCCATGGGGCTCCTTCCCTTTGGAACCTCATCCCCACAGAAATTAGACTGGCGCCCATTTTGACAGTCTTTCAGAAGGCCCTGAAGGCCTGGTTTTGCAGCGGGCCTGGGAAACCCAGAGTGCAACAAAGCCCATCAAATGGCTTATTTAATTAGCTGCTGTTGCTGAGGGTGGGGTCTGGTGTTATTGTTTTTTTATTTTTATTTTTTTAGTTTGTGTTTTTACTGTTTGTAATCTGCCTAGAGTCGTCATGAGCGAGTAAGTGGCTACAGTATATAAATTTTCTAAAATAAAGAAATAAACCTAGTTTCAGTGCTGAAGCAGTCAATTTCACGACAACGAAGTCAGTTGCTATGGTCTGCATCAAGAAAACTCCCAAGTTTGCATCCTGTGAAGAGAGAGTAAAAAGGTTGCTGGATTACCGTACTTGGCTCAATTAACAAAGCAAAATGTGGTAACAATATATTTCTCAGGACACAAAGGCTCAAGACAGATTTACTGTAGCAAACCCATGAAGCTACGGAAATTATTAAAAAAAAATAGGCATTGCTGTGTAACAATGTTCAAGTTTCCTGTGTGTCTTTCTCCCACTTGTTCCACGCTGGAAATGGAGATGCTGCTCCTGTCTTTTCCTTATTTTGGTAATGACTATCAAATTGTTACTTTTGATGGGTGAGAGCCCCAACAAGCCCACTAAACAGCTCTCCAGAGGATTTGCAGAACTGATGAGAAGCCTTGGATGGCAAAGCCGGCTAGCTCGATTCTAATTCACAGCCTCGCCATACCTTTCAACAGCATGAAAGGGCAGTTCTTTCAAAACTGCGCTCATCAGCAAGTCAACTGAACTATCCAGCATATTCACCAGGATGCTGTGCGCATGGGAAGCCCACCAAACAGCTGCTCAGCATGTTTGCAGGAGTTGAGGCTTTCATGAAACCATTGTCACTTGTTTTCAAGAGAGCATGACTCATCCAAAACTTAGCACCTCTGCAGTTCTTTGCAAATGGAGGAGAAAAATGGAACAGCATTGGAAGAAAGGACCTGGAGATGAGAGGGGAAGAGGTGTGCTGCATTAGCCTGAGGTAGCCAATGGACACTGTGGACCTTGTGCCTTGTGGGTCATGTGACTGGCTTACTGACAGTATGAATGGTAAAATGTGTCAGAGTTGATACTCCCCCAAACTGATACCGGTTAGTGCTGGCCCAAGGGGAAATCACTGACACAGCTAAGAACAACTTAAGGCTGTCTTACGGTATACACAAGTTGATGACAAAATGAAGGCAACGCCTTCAAAAACCTGGCTCTGTGAGTTGGCTTGGGACTCTAATCAGGGAGAATCACAGTGGAGATGGTGGATCGATTAACAACAGATCCCACCTGCCCCCTATCCTGCTCCCATCCTCCCCATCTTTCAATTGGGCTGCTGTATTTGGCTGTGTGTAGTATTTCATTTATGCTTTTATCTTTTTACAGCATTTATTTTTTATGAGGGTAAGCCGTCCAGAGATACCCTGAGCTAAGATGGGTGGCCAATAAATTTTATAAACATACATATATACATGAAGAGAAGTGACATGATAGCTGCAGTGTTCCAATATCTCAGGGGCTGTCACAAATAAGAGGGAGTCAAGCTATTCTCCAAAGCGCCTGAAGGCAGGACAAGAAGCAACGGATGGAAACTAATCAAGGAGAGAAGCAACCTAGAACTAAGGAGAAACTTCCTGACAATTAGAACAATTAACCAGTGGAACAACCTGCCTCCAGAAGTGGTGAATGCTCCAACACTGGAAGTTTTTAAGAAGAGACTGGACAGCCATTTGTTGAAATGGTATAGGGTTTCCTGCCTGAGCAGGGTGTTGGACTAGATGACCTCCAAGGCCCCTTCCAACTCTATCGTTGTTGTCATCATTGGAACATGAGAGAGTAAAGATGTTGGAAGCAGGGAATATTTGTACCATTTTTAGATGCAGGTGGGAAAAGCATCTATGACTTATGAGTTGGAATCCCTCCCAAGCAACTGAGCAATGGAAATGGAATATTTTAATTACTGGTCTTAATATGAACTATCTAAGCCTCTGCAAAGATTTGCTAGATTTCAGATAGGGGATAAGCCCCTGGCTGATACTCTAGCTCAATGTTTCTTAATTTTTTTTCTCTCTAGACCCTCTGCACTTTTAAAAGTTACAGAGAACCTCCAAAGAGCGTTTGCTTGTAGAAGTTAATATTTATCATATTAAAAATAAAAAAATGATGCATTTTTCAACAGAGGTAAATTTTAATTTTATGGACCGGAGAAGGGCCATCCCACTTTAGCTTTTCTGAACTGATCTTTAACCTTCTCTGTGTAGTAGTTCCGCCCTTGAATACGACCTATTTAAACCCGGTACAATAATTTCACTACATTGTTTTTCTGAAATGAGCATTTTAAACGTAAGAGCCCCGACGATAAAATAACCCTAGGCAACTGTATTTTCATCCACGGCCGTGCGGTTTTACCAGCGCGTCCCCTTCGATGAAAGCCACATTCCTTCAAGCGGAGCTGATTTTCCCATCAGCCACGAAATTCGGGGGAAGCCAGAATGCAAGAGGAACAAACGGCCCCTGGTCACGACGGCTCGGCATGCCAACTGCATTCCCGACGCAATCGGACTTAACAACGCACTCGCCGGGGCCCAGGTGGCACTACGGGAGGCTAAGCGGCTTGCTAGCCTCGGCGGGCTTCTGCGTTTTGGGAACGCGGAGCAAACGTAGCGCAGAGGACGTTGGCTTTTCGCTCCCCGCCGGCCAACAAGTCAAAGCCTGCACGTGAGAACGCGGGAGCGTCCAGGACGCCGGCATTCTCGAACCAAGCCCGTTCCGGCCACGGGTCAGCCCGGGACAAGCTCGGAGCCCAAACTTAGCGGAGGCGCCTCCTTCGCAGAGGGTCGGCTGGGGTAGGCGGGCGGCGACGGCGGCGGCGGCGGCGCGCCCCGCTGCTTGACAGCGCCGTCGAGAGGCTCCTCCTCCTCCTCCTCCCTCCTCCATCCGCTTTCCCGAGCGCAGCATGGCGGTCAAGGTGACTCTCCTTCCCTTCTCCTTCTCTGCTTGTTGCTTAAGGAGCCGGCTGGCTTCTTTCCAGAACGGACGGGCAATGTTGTTCAGGGCCACCCTGCGCCTTTCGGGGAGGGGGCGCAGGAGGCTCCGTCCTGCCAGCCCCCTGAGTAGGCTTCGATCCTACCCCCCCCGGGGGGGGCCCACCGCGAGGGGCAGCGGGAACGGGAATGATTTTAGAGGGACGACGGCGGATTCTATCGAAACCCGGACATTAAAAAATGACCCTAAAGAGGGAGGGGGGGCTCTCGAAGAAAACTCCAGCCGGTGGGAGCCGAGGAAGGGGCAGCTATACGGCAGCCTTCCTCGACCGGTGTCTTCCGGGAATTTTGGTCAAAGTAGGCTCGTCCCCGAGGCTGGGAGTTGAAGTCTGGCATATATGGAGAGTCCCAAGTTGGGGAAGGTTATGGCAGAGGTCTGGTGGAGGGCACGTTGGATAAGCGTAAACTCCGGATGATTTGGGTTTGCTTTCCTCAACCTGGTTTCTCCAAATGCCAAATGTATCTAAGCTAAACGTAGTTGCTGCCTGGTTTTAGTAACACTGATGAATACAGTGTATATGTTGTTCCCGATTACTTAGCGACAAGTAATGAAGATCAAATCCGTCTGAAACCATTGAAGGTGGAATGTTTTTTCCCCTGCCGCTCCTGGATTCTCTGAGAACCTCAGAGAAGAATTTTGCCTTTTGGGGTTTTAATAGTTGACATTGGGATCACTTAAGTCAGCGGTTCTCAACCTATGGGTCGCAACCCCATTTGTGGTCGATCGACCATTTCACGGGGGTCGCCAAGCAAGGCTGTCCGCCATTTTTTTCCCCTTTTCCGGCGGGTGCCTTACCTCCCTTGGGCTGGGCCAGCTGGTGGTCGGCCTGCTCCGTCTCTGCCGCTTGCCAGCTACGCCTCGGCCGGCGCAGAGGGCGGAACCACACATGCGCGGCGCTCCCGGGCAGGGAAAGTCCTCGACTTACGACCGGTTGGGTAGTCCTTGACTTACGACCGGTTTAGTCCTCGACTTACGACCGGTTTAGTCCTCGACTTACGACCGGTTTAGTCCTTGACTTACGACCGGTTGGGGGTCGCGGCATTAAAAAGGTTGAGAACCACTGTCTTAAGTAGTTGTGGTTCATCTAGCTCAGTATCCAATCTCCCAAACTGGAAGAGATTCTTAGCAGAAATTTGGGGAGGCGCATACACCTGAGTTAGAATCCAGGTTCTTCTTGCACACAACACATTCTACACAGCCTCTGATTTGTGGGCATGGTGGGGTAGTGCTCTAATCTGATTTAGTGACCAGTGGAATACTGAAGTATGGATTATTTGGGGAAAAGTTAACAATTATATGTAATACACAGATGTAGCCTTTGGTCTGTAAAAGTAGAGCATTGTGCTCATTAAGCGATTAAGGTTTGGATAGTCTGTAAGAGAAACAAATCTGATTTTTCACAGCCTACATACATGCTAGCTATGTTACATTTCTTGGATGTGGAACCCAACAAACAATCATCTTATATTCCAATTTAATGTAGAAGAAGGTGAGAATTCAACTTAGAATATCTACCCCTATTTTTTCAAGAGTCCTAGTCTATGCTTTGATTGGTTTTCAGAGGGATGCCTAGATCATTAGATCATTCTTTGCCAATGTAGCTGGGAATTCTGGGACCTGTAGTTCAACACATGTTGGAGGACACTCACTTGATAAAGAGTAACGTAAGAGTAATGTAAGAACCACATGTAAGTGATTTTGAACAGAAAGGGGATTCTGAAAAAAGATTTAGTAGGATTGAAATAGTCACTAATTATAACAAATATGGATATTTTGATGCTCTCTTCTCCCCAATATTTGTAGGTGGACAGTGCAAGAGACTGTGTAAGATTATTTTGTAGATTTTTAGGTTATTCAGTTGGAGTCCATCTAGAAAAAATATCCATATACATAGTAACATAGTTATTCTCTTATTCATGCTGTATTGCAGAGGTTATATGATCTTGCTTCTTGGAACAGGAATGGGATTAATTTATTTGTAGATGCCTGCTTGTACTTTCTGGCACCCACAATATCATGTTTGAGTTTTACTCTGTTGTCGTTGCCTGAGAACACAGCTGCCCTTCTGTTTAGAACATTTTGATAATTTCACGTGAGACCATCATACCGCAGTCTTACTTTGTTCATAGAATTTTATATTGCAGGCCAGATGTTACTCTCAAATCTTTCTTGGTTTTTCACGGTTCTGTTGTATTTTTCTTTCTTCCACAAAAAAAATCCATTCAAGAGGGAAAGACAGAATAGTAATGCAATGTGGTTTGACTGGTAGCATCAAGAAGGCCATCAAGAAGCATCCTGTTAATTCTGTTATTTTTCTTTTTTTACACGGTCTGTTCTTTTCTTGGCAAGTCTGACAATCATATGAGCACCTCATTTGCTTTAAGTTAAATAAAACAAAACTGTATGTAAATACAGTATTGCAAACATTTTATCATTTAGATAAGAGACTTGCTACCTTTATCATGGATGGAGTCACTGAAGCAGTAGGCGTGAGCTTAAATGGACTCCAAAAAATGGTAGAGGACAGGAAGGCCTGGAGGAACGTTGTCCATGGGGTCACGATGGGTCGGTCACGACTTCGCAACTAACAACAACAACCTTTATCAAAGAGTACAATGAGAGGCTTTCCTCCTTGATTGTTGAGTAACTTGACCAGTGAACTTAATTTTTTTCGATATTGTCTTTATAGGTGCAGACAACCAAAAGAGCAGATCCAAATGAGCTGCGTAACATATTTTTGCAGGTGAGTAATATTTTCCTAAGAGAGCTGTGTGATAGCTCTGGATAACAGAAATGACAGAGATTTCTAGTAGTCCTTAAGCATTTTATAACTTTTCTTAGAATATAATCTGTTCCATCAGATGCATGGAATGTTTGATGTTTGCAGGTTTCTATATTTTTACCTTTTGTTATGTGCTGTTTTCTGGTGGCATGGCAGAAAATATATTTTCTGCAAAAGGATAATGCAGAAAGAGCTTTAATTAGATATTCTGCTCAATTTGATACTGGAAGTATCAATTAGATATCATTGGGATTAACTTCTTTTGGGAGCATCCAGCAAGAATATTTGTCTGTCTTTCCTGTCTAGACAGGACTGAGACAAAATGATCAGGAGGGTTTTTTCTAGAGCATTATGGGGACTGCAGACGTACGTCTTCTCTCTATCCCTGATCTGCAGTGGTAAAGTAAATACAGGGTCTAGCTTTTTACTAATTCACCTCCATGTGAATTAGTAACACCACAGAATTAACATGAGAAAAATATTACACTACATTTTAACACAGTTCTTTCTTTTATACCTGACTTGTCATGTCTGTAGAATGTCAAATCCATTTCTGTTCATTAATTATCTTTCTTGTCTTTTGCATTTAACCAAATTCAACATGTCCCCATTTATCTTTTTCTCTGTTTTCAAAGTCCACATGTTTACCCAGACCCTTTTTGGAATGTACCCTTTTCCGGTTTATTTGCAGACCATCGTTTCTCTCCCCCCCCCCCAGTGCTATTCTGTTTTGTTTCAGTTCATATTTTCCTGTTCTCTGGGTGCTTCAGTACTACCAGTGTTTTCATAATCCAGTCCTTCAAAAACAGCCTGAAACCAACTTGTGGTTATTTTCAAGGCCATTATATTTCTGTATGTAAAAATATGGAGAATAAATGATGAGAAAAGCAGCTGTGAAGCAGTGGAAAGCGAGAATGCCTTACAATAGGAGACAGCCTCTAGAGCTGTAGTGTATCAAGAGAAAAAACTAGATTTGTGGTTTATTAGTACTTCAACGGAGCTACTAATAAATAACTTCAGCTCCCATAGTTTATCAATACTGTAATATGATTAACTCTAGAGCTGGTTCCAAATGCATCTGGTTGGCCACTGTGAAATAGGACATTAACCTTGATAAACCTTTGGTCTAATTCAACAATGCTATCTTCATTTTGCAGGTCAGTAGATTTCTTTATTATTAGTAGCTCCTCTCAATTCTCCCTCTGCTTCACTCAGGGCAGATGTTTTCATTTTGGAAGTTTTAACCAAAACGTGTGCATTAAATGCACTTCTGTTCAACATACTTATTTTAGGCATTATTTTTATATTCGGCCACAAATTTCCATGGGACCATCTTGGAGAGTTTCAGAAAGTAGGGAAAGGAAGATTTCAGATACCATATCTTCCCTGATTGTAGTCGGTGGTACGTTAGCTGACTAATATTCTTGTTCTTTATTAGCCTTAACCATATTGTGTGATATTTTGCAAGCTGTAATCTTTGGAAATGAAACAGCCTGTATATATGTACGTTATTAATTATGTAGGGCCATTCAACTCTTTACAGTGACTCTGGGCAGTAGCCAATAAAAACACCAATAAAATACAATGCACCAATTCAGTAAGTAAACGTACATATTAATAAAGAAATGCATCAATTTAGTAAGTAAGTGTGCATATTAATAAATAAAATCTTGGTATGTGAGAAAATAACGAGAATCCAAACACTGAATATTTGATTATTTGTTAAATGAATTGTAATTAACTATGTATTCCATCATAAAACTGTGGATTTTCCCCCCATTTTGGATGGCATTGTTTGTTCCTTTTATAATTTATTAATATGCAGGCTTCAATGAGTAACAAAATGTCTCTGTTAACCCAGGAATTTTCTATAGCCGCTCTTCATCATACTGAGGAAGATCCTGTTTGAATGAAGTACAAACATCATACTGTATTTTACACAGAAATGGTTCCTTAAATGCTTTTGAGAACAAATGTAAGTCTAGAGGGCTAGAATAGAATAGAATAACAGAATTGGAAGGGATCTTGGGGATCTTCTAGTCCAACCCCCTGCTCAGGCAGGAAACTCTATACCATTTCAGCTAAATGGTTGTCCAATCTCTTCTTAAAAACATCTGGTGTTGGAGCATTCACAACTTCTGGAGGCAAGTTGTTCCACTGATCAATTGTTCTGTCAGAAAATTTCTTCTTAGTTTTAGGTTGGTTCTCTCCTTGATTAGTTTCCATCCTCAGGTGCTTTGGAGAATAGCTTTACTTCCTCTTCTTTGTGGCAACCCCAGCAACCATTCTTTATATGTTTTAGCCTCCAGTCCCCTGATCATCTTTGTTGCTCTTCTCTGAAGTCTTTCTAGAGTCTCAATATCTTTTTTTATATCGTGGTGACCACAATTGGATGCAGTATTCCAAGTGTGGTCTTACCAAGGCATTCTAAAGTGGTATTAACACTACACGTGATCTTGATTCTATCCTTCTGTTAATACAGCCTAGAACTGTGTTGGCTTTTTCAGCAGCTGCAGGACACTGCTGGCTCATATTTAAGTGATTGTCCACTAGGACTCCAAGATCCCTCTCACAGTTACTACTATTGAGCAAGGTACCACCTATACTATACCTGTGAATTTGGTTTTTCTTGCCTAAATGTAGAATCTTACTTTTTTCACCATTGAATTTCATTTTGTTAGATAGCGCCCTATCCTCAAGTCTGTCGAGATCCTTCTGTATCTTAAGCCTATCTTCTGCAGTGTTGGCTATTCCTGCCAGCTTGGTGTCATCTGTAAATATGATGAGTTCCTCATCTATCCCCTCATCCAAATCATTGATGAAGATGTTGAAGAGTAATAATAATAATAATAGTAAAGTTGGAAGGGACCTTGGAAGTCATCTAGTCCAACCCCCTGCTCAGGCAGGAAACCCTACACCATTTTGGACAAATGGCTGTCCAGTCTCTTCTTAAAAACCTCCAGTGTTGGAGCATTCACAGCTTCTGGAGGCAGGTTGTTTCACTGGTTAATTGTTCTAACTGTCAGGAAGTTTCTCCTTAGTTCTAGGTTGCTTCTCTCCTTGCTTAGTTTCCACCCGTTGCTTCTTGTCCTGCCTTCAGGCGCCTAAAACAGAGCCTTGGGGTCCCCACTGCATGCTTCCCTCCATGTAGATGCAGTTCCATTGAGGGCTATATGTTGAGTGAGGTTGGTCAGTGAGTTACAAATCCATCTGGTGGCGATGTTGTCTAACCCACATTTTATTTTATCTCATCTTATCTAATAATAGGTTGTGGTCTACTTTATCAAATGCCTTACTGAAGTCCAAGTAAAATATATCCACAGCATTCCTCTGATCCATTAATTTTGTCACCTGGTCAAAGAATGCAATAAGATTTGTCTGGCATGATCTGTTTTTGACAAACCCATGTTGGCTGTTAGTTCTGACTTTGTTTGCCTCTAGGTGTTCGCTGATCTGTTGCTTGATTATCTTTTCTAAGATCTTCTCAGGTATTGAGGTCAGGCTGATAGGTCTGTAGTTTCCTGGATCCATTTTCATTCCTTTTTTGAAGATGGGAACTACATCAGCTCTTTTCCAGTCCTCTGGTAGTTTTCCTGTGCTCTAGGATTTTTGCTA
This sequence comes from Protobothrops mucrosquamatus, assembly GCF_001527695.2. Lineage (NCBI taxonomy): Eukaryota > Metazoa > Chordata > Lepidosauria > Squamata > Viperidae > Protobothrops > Protobothrops mucrosquamatus. Next base: position 289,540 of record NW_015386435.1, read on the forward strand.
TATAGTTTGCTTGCCTAGAAAGGGAATGAGCTTCATCTAAAAAAGAAAATGAAACAATTAGGGAGGCTTGAAGTGGGCAAATGAAAGTGCATGTCTGCCTCTATAAACCTGGCACATACAGTAGCTATATTACCTTTCTCTAACTGCTGGATAAAAAATAAGGAGGTCCTGGAACCTCTCTGGTCTGGCCTATTACAATTAAATCTTGGAACCTATGTTTATGTATCTCCAGTAAAGACATTTTTTTTCCTGGAAAGTTCCCAAATGATAACATCATGTAACAAAATGGACTCTGTGTGTGACATCAGTGGGTTGCATGCAAATCTGCAGGATTTTAGTATAGCTGATATGGCAGTGGTATGCGTGTTTATGTTTTTGAATATAACGTACAACTTTTTAAACTATCCTGTCAGCAATTTGTAGTAGACTATAAATAATCCAAATGCTTTGTGATTTGGGCCTCAGCAGCAGAATAAACAGTGTAAAAAATTTCACTTGGTTTATTTTCTTGGTTTATGTGACTTATTCTGTATAGTTTGGATTGCTAGACTTGTTATTTACATGGTTTTTTTTCCAGAACATAAATTTCCTTAGTATATTTATTTGTCCAGACACTTCAAGAATTCTATTTTCTAGCAGGAGTCTTCAGTTTGATGGGGAATGATTATTTCAACTTTTAGAAACAGCTTAAGAAAATGTGAACATTTGTTTGGTTTCTGTTCAGGCCAACAGATATGGTAAATTCCACTTCCTGCCAACATTATTTAGATTATATCAGTTTCTTTCAGAGATCCACAACAATATCTGAAAGAGGACAACTTTTGTGTATGCACCCATTCTCTTCCATGCAAACAAGAACTTGATAGGAAAGAATTTGATTTTGTGTGGAAGCCAATAAGTTATTTTAGTTGAAACTGGTTTGGCCCTGAAATTGAAGTATTTTTTTCATTCTTAATGTATGTGGTCCATTTTCTATGGTCCACCTCAGTTTTAATTTCTGTCCCTTATATGCAAAACAGTTTACAATACTGCATTTCAGAGTGCTAGATTGTACAGATTTGCTTTATTTTTGTTTTTTTTATGACATTCTTACTGTATCTTAATCCAACTGGAATCTGTAGTCTTTGATTTATTCAGACTTATTCTTTACCATCCTCCTGCAGTACACTAGACATCTTTTCTATCACTTCATCGCCTGGAGAAGAAAAGGGAAAGCTTGGTTTCTGATCATTGCAGCACTGATTTTTACCCAATAATTTTAAAAAGAGAGAGAGGTTAAAGCAGTTTGCATAACTTTAACGACAGCCCTGTGGTATTAACAATTCTGTTGCAGATGCTGACAAAATTCTACTTGCTTTTGTCTTTAGTATGCCACTGTTGAACAAAGTGGAGAACGTTACATGACACCTGAAGATTTTGTGCGGCGATACCTGGGACTGTACACCGAACCTCATTTTAATCCTAAAACGGTGGATTTATTGGCAGGAGTAGCAGATCAGACAAAAGATGGGTGAGCAATCTACCACTTGATTGTAACCTTTGATAGGCCATGATGTCATTTTAAATTGCAATCCAAAAATGAGAGCCATGTAAAGGTTATCACTTTCTTTTTAATTTTATGTTACAGCAGCTTCAGTTGGTTTAAGAAACTATTATTTAGTTTTCAAAACAGTCTTTTCAGCTATAATGGTTAAGGGGTTGAACTGGGACAGGAGAGACCAGGCGCTAGACCAGGCGTGTCCAACCTTTTGGCTTGCCTGGGCTACATTGAAGAAGAGGAATTGTCTTGGGCCACATATAACATATATAGTATAGTAGCTATTGATAAAAATCACATAGTAATATTAAAAGTTACAATCTAGTAGCTATCCAGGACTGCATGCAACCCACGGGCCGTGAGCTGGACATGCCTGTTCTAGACCAACCTCAGCCACAGAAGTTCCCTGGGTGACTTCATTCTAGTCTTTCTGTCCTAGACCAGCCTGTCTCACAGAATTGTTGGGGGAAAATATGGGAGAAGATAGGTATATACACAATACTTGAAGAGCCAGGTATCAATCAATCTAATAAATGAATAATGTAAAAAATGAAGATTAGGCCATTAAATGCTATGGTCTAAATCAGAGGTCAACAACTTTCTCAGTTGACAGACTGGAGGGAAAGGGAGGAGGAAGCATTTTACACGCATGTGCACGGGGCCACAAGCATGCGCGCAACACAAATGGGTGGGGCTAGCACCGGCGTCATACTCGCTAGCCCTGCCCCATTCTTGCTCAGCGCAGCACCCTATTTTCACATCCCGCTTTTGTGCGGTGGCGGCCCATTTTCATGCCCCATGGCACGGTGGTGGCCCATTTTCGTGCCCCAAGGTGTGGTGGCCCATTTTTGCACCCTGTGGCGTGTCAGCATCCCGTTTTCATGCCCCACAGCACGATGGCGTCCTGTTTTTGCAGCCCACGGTGTGGCGTCCTGTTTTCGCACCCATGGCTGTGGTGCTAGTGTGAGTGTGTGTGTGTGTGCACATGTGTGCACACTGACCAGCCTGTCCCACGGTCCGGTGGCCAGTAGGCCACGGCCCACTACCAGGACACAGCCCATAGGTTGGGGACCCCTGGTCTAAATTATGTTTACAGATAGCATCTTTGGATTGCTTCCTTAATAAATGAGAAACCATACTGTGTTTGTTGTTTCTGTGAGCAGACATATGAATATAGGAAAAAAATAGACTAAATAACAGTGTGATATACAGTAGTAGTCTCTAAGGGAGGGATCAACTACACAGTGTCAGCAGGTGTTGGGACAGTATATCACCCTTAAACAGTGCCCCTGAGTCTCCTCTCCAGTTAAGTTAAAAAGAATTTACATTACAATTTTTTTTTAAATGTCCAAATCTTAATAGACTATAAGACGACTGACATCTTAAGACATCTTATTGGATTTTGGTATTCTTTTACAAGCCTCAGAGTGAGATTACCAAAACCTTGCATATTTTAATAATACCATAACATTTCTGGGCATTAAAAAGATAATTTGACAAGCTAAGCTTCTGGAGTCTGAATCACAAATGTTACTATACATGGCAAGAAAACTGTTTGCCGAATCAGAGTTAATGCTTCTTTTAAGTATTTCTTGCCAACAATATTTTTATAGTTTAAATTGCTTGTGGAAACTAATTTACAGATTATCCATTCTCTTCAGACGTAACCTTTTAACTCACACAGTTTTAGAGCAGCTCAGCAGGCGTCCTTTTCTCATTTTGTTTTCTTTGGATCTCCAATTTTATTTTAGAGAAGGGCAGATGTTTCTGGTCAATATTCAAGAATTAAACACAGTGGGGTGCAAAGGCCACTAATGTCATTGGAGGACTGTGATAGAGAGGCAATTAAAGGTTACTTTCAAAAGTAAATGCAGCCTTTTTTGTGGGTGGCTGGCAGAATAAATATCTAAATTTCGTTTTTTGTCAAATTAAAAGCCTCTTAAATTCCTTAGGGTTATTTGGTGGGCAGATATAACCTTTGCTATTATTACAAAGTATTCTTTCTTTTATTGTTATTACAATATAGAATTTATTATTATTATTATTATTATTATTATTATTATTATTATTATTATTATTATTATTATTATTATTATTAATCATCGCACAGACAGCCAAATGTTCAGACTGGATTTGGCATTTTTGTCTACCTATCAAGTCCTTACCAAGGACCTGGGATAGGCAGATGTGGATGTTTGATGGCATTACAGATATCGTCGCAGGATGGAACAGTTCCTAGTAAGGCTGCCTTTTGCAATTGACTAATGGCGAATTTGTCAATGCCAATGGTGTTCAAATGGTGCTCCAGTTGTTTTGGGATTGCACCCAAGGCGCCTATTACTATTGGTACTATTATTATTATTATTATTATTATTATTATTATTATTATTATTATTATTATTATTATTATTATTATTATTATTCATTAAGCATAAGTAGCTATAAGTTGCCAAATAGGGGTGTTAATTTCTAACCATGCCAGAAATCAAGCCTTATATCATTGCAATAAAAGGACATGCTGGCTTTTCCTCTTAGATCTTGAATTAGATCTTCTTACTGGGGCTGTGAATGTTGCTGTAGAAGAGAAGTGCATTTTTGAGAGGCTGGAAGTTGCATTTCATCTTTTATTAGCATATTGGTAGTTACATCCCCAAAATAGTCATTGGTGATAGAACAAAAACTAAGTTTGATATGATCCTATTTAAATTTAATATGAAAAATTATGCATTTATTCATTTTTCTCCTGTGACATGAATATTACATTTTGGGAATAACTTTTGGAAGTCCCTGAAGGCTGTATCTGAGACTTCGGGTTGTCTCTAGGGCAGTGGTGGCGAACCTATGGCACACGTGCCAGAGGCGGCACTCAGAGCCCTCTCTGTGGGCACTTCTCTGAACTGCTGGTGGTGGGCTGCAGAGCCCCAGAGTGTGCCGGTCGAGGGGCCAGCAGGCTGTGGCTGCTGACGGACACTGTCGGCCCCCATGCGCTCACTGGCCTCTGTGTGCGGGGGCCGACGGTGTCAGGCAGCAGCTGCCCCGGCCCCTGCCTTGCCTTGCCTTGCCCTGAGATAATGGCACCCCCACTCTGCCTCGCCTCACCCCGCAGGACGAGCCTCCTAACCATCACCCCACCTGCCAGAGACTCCCTGGATCTCCCCCAACCTTGCCCGGCCCCCACAGGTGTCCCTCCCCATGAGCAACTTTGAGGTGACCATGCCCACCTTGGCCACACCCACCCAGTCGGCCATGACCACCACAGCCACGCCCACCCAGTGGGCCACGCCCACCTGGCACCCAGCAATAAATAAGTGGGTTTTGGGTTGCAGTTTGGGCACTCGGTCTCTAAAAGGTTCGCCATCACTGCTCTAGGGATTCGGGTTGGGAACTTCTGTTCTTTGTCACTTTTTTTATTTGATTTGTCTCTGGCTGTATTGCAAATGTAAAGGAGATCCCCGCCTTCTATAGGCTAGTAAAGTTCTCTGAACACCTGTACTTACTTCTCCTTTCTATTTTCTGTTTTATATAGCAAGTGGAGTGGCTGAGAACTGTGATATAGGGCAATTTGTATAAGGAATAACACTGCTGAGTTCATAGAAAGATGTGTGTTGTTTATTATATAGATTAAGATTAAAGAGCTAATTCAGAGTTGAAGGTAATTGAAGAAAACAAAAGGGAAAGTACAATGAATCCTGGAGACCTTAATATCTAAATTTCCAGGAGAAATATGCATCCAGACAAACACAAAATTCAAAACAAAATACTGGAGGACTAAAGACCCAAATAACCCCAGCTCAGATCAATCCACAACATAAATTTTAAAAGGATGGTAATTTGCATCTAGTTCCATATTTTTCAGTAAATGGTCATTTTTTATGATTTTCTAGCCTTTTCCCAGGTTGGGATTTGTTCCTTATCTGGTAAAAGCTGAGGGAAGGAAGATCAAAGTGAAAGTGGAATTTGCCTTGCCCCTTTTTAAAAGCATACCAGAAAGAGAGTTTTCCTGCTTCTGATTAATTGCTTAGAGTTTGAGTTTCCTAGGATTTGCTGCATTTTGCCCAGCATCTAGATTTGATTTGATTTGATTTGATTGTTTCATAACTGAACCTCTTGAAATATTTTCTACCCTATTTTTGCATCTCCTTCCGAACTAAAATATGTGATTTTTGATTCACAGGTTAATTTCTTTCCAAGAGTTCTTGGCATTTGAGTCAGTTTTATGCACACCAGATGCAATGTTCATTGTTGCTTTCCAGTTGTTTGACAAGAGTGGCAGTGGCGAAGTGACCTTTGGTAAGAGCTTATCTAGAGCTAAATATTATTTATGCCATGGGAAAAGAGAATATTTTGAGTTTTTATTTCAGAAATCTCAAAATAAACATTGTAGGACAAACTGCATATTTCTTTGTAGATTCAAGTGCTGGACCTATGTAAAGTCATTCTAAAACCATACAACATAATTGTCTAACTGCAGTGCATGAACATTCCTAAAATAACTGGTGAAAAGCTTGTCTTTGGACCAATCTAGCTTCAGGTTTTCCTTGAGTTTCCAGAATCACACTTGAAAGCCTCATTATCAACTCATTTTTTTTGCCAAAACATCAGCTGTTTGATGTGAGATCTTATTTACTGCCCCTGCTATGTAAAAGGTCCTAGAAATATATTCCCCAGCATTCCATTGTCATGACCTCAGTCATAGTACTGATGAGTCATGTGTAAGAAAAAAAGAATGTGTCTTTTTGTTGCTTTAAATTGGAAGAAAGGAAGGAAATATGCTTAAAAATAAGGCAAGAAGTAAGAGTGACCTGCATTTTCAAAACTTTGCAAGTTAGCGTGTCAAGTTTCCTTCTGGATATTTTGCTAGTATGGAGTTTCCTGACTTGTTTCTGTTTTGTTTACATTTTACACTTGTTCTCTTATGTATTCATTAATACCAAAATCAGCGCTCAGATCGCTTTGTTCCTGGCTAGTATTTTATGATGGTAAACATTGAATGTTAATGGCTTTGATAGGCCTACAATGTAATTAAATTAATGGCATTATCCAATGTTTTCTGTTAAAGGTACCACACTTTATGCTTGAGGATGTAAGTCACTTATTTTCTGTATTAATAGTCCTGTCTGAACATTTTATATGTGTGCAAAAAGAACCAGTCCCATTTACCCTGTCTAATTGGCATAACACAGCTGGGAATCACCAGGAATGGGAGGTCTATGTGTGTCTCTTCCTTTCCAGTTCTTTTTGCATACATTGCAACTTAATCATATTGTAGAGATCAAACTAAGTCCCTATGCATATAGAACAAAAATTGTGTTCACATGCTAGTACTAAGTAGATTGATTTGTGCACACGCTTGCTTTCCTAATTAAATATGCCAAATAGAAAAATTAGTTTAACAATGTATTTGATATGCTTTCTACTGATTTTTCCTGAAATTGTTGCCGTCTGCACGAGTTTCAGATTTCCCTTACTGAAGAGTTCCATACTAATTAGTTGCTCTGTTACAACAAAACAAGCCTTACCAAATTTTAAAATGGATTAAATGTACAGTTCCTAGAATCACAGGATTGGATTTAGGAGTTGTTGTCTCACCACATTAAAAGGCTATGAGGTTAGACGTCTGAGCGGTACATCTAAGAAAGTGGTTCTCAACATTGGCAACTTGAAGGTGTTTAGACTTCAATTACCAAAATTCCTCAACCAGCATGAAAGTTGAAGTCTACACATGTTCAAATGGCCAACATTGAGAAACTCTGATGTGAGATTCAGGAGTACTATAGTAGCTTTGGAATTACCATAGTAAAATAATTTCTTTTCTTTTCTAGGAATAGAATTTATATAAAACAGAGAAGTCTGACATTAAAAGAGAATAAGAGAGTTGTAATTTGGTTCGTTAAATATTAGAAACTACTAAAATACCAGGCATCCCTTAAATCTCTACTACATTTCTACTATTCTTGGTAACTTTGCAGAAAACAATGTAGTTTGAGTTGACTTCAAAACTAACTCACTTTGATTGAAAGCATTGTCAGTTCTGTAAAACGCAAGAATAATGAAGCGAATGCTATTCAGAATGTTGCAGTATTATCTAGGGCTGCCAGGATGAAAAGGCAACTTTGCTGGAGATAATTTGCTGGGAAAGTATTCATACTTCTATATTATATACCTTTATTGTTTGAAGACAATGAAATGGCGGGAGCATTGTAGAGTATATGCAGCAGTATGTGTTCCTTTTCCAAGTAGGCCCTCAGAAGCTTTAGTTTTGAATGTATATTTAGGAATGGGCTGCTTCAATCAAATAAACATGGTTTGTGGATTAAAAATAATCTGGCCAGGCTGATGAAGAATTTGAGATATTTCCCCCTTATTTGTTTCCCAATTCATGAAGTGACCTGTAAAAACAATGACAGGTTTCTTGTCATTCAGCTTATTTCTTTCTTGAGACAGGATTATAGTTGTAGTACATCTTACATTCCATTTTTTTCATTTTTCTATTATCGGACATTGGCAATCATGTTGACGGTCCTGTTTTTATTAGCAGCCTCACGAAAAAGTGCTGCTGAATTTTGTCCAAACCAGTACCTTAGATTTTGAAGCCATGATGTTCTTCTTCTGCCTGGACTTCATTTGCCTTCAATCTTTCCCTGGAGGATTAAGTGGAGTATGCCCTATTTTTCTGGGTGTTGCATTACATGTCTGAGATATTCTAACTTTCTTTTTTTTAATTGTTTTGATGATTTTCCTTGGCTTTCCCAGGCGGCTTACCAGCTCCTCATTTCTGATCTTGTCAACCCAGCTTATACGTAACAGCCGCCTGTAAATACACATTTTAAATGCTTCTAATCTCAAATGCTTCTAGTCTTTTTTCCTCACTGAAGAAAATACAAGTTGAGTCAAGCTCCAGTGTACTGTTTGGAAGCATAGAGTATCGCAAGACAACTTGAAATTATAATTCAAATTATGCTTTATAAAGTATGAAGAGAAAGTTCTGAGGAAATTGCAGTCAGTTGGACATAAAATTGCAAAGAACAAGAAGTATCTCCGAGCTAGCTAAAAAAAATAGAAGTTGTTTGTTACTATGGTGTTCAACACATCAATGGATATCTCTTTTTGATGCACTCCAGGATCCCTGTTTCTCCCCAACTTTTTTGTTTTATGATTGCGTGAACCACTATGCAGCCTTTTTATTCCTCGGCAAGTGAACCACTTCTGTATTTTTGCCAAAAAGGGCACGGCTGTATCCTGTTAATATGCATCAGGCTTAATTTGAACATATAGTTATGTTTATACTGTTTGCATTTTATTTTGATACAGTATATTTTTCAAATTTAATAAAATAAAGCAATTGCACATATCATCATCTGTCAACAGGGTGTGATGAAGTATATTCAGTAAAGGGGCTCCAATAGTTCTTAACATTTTCATAGTGATTTCCATTCTGATCCTGTTCTCATGATTCTGTGACTATTGTGGCCGTTTTGAACACAGTTCCATTGGGAACAGAAATAGATAGCTGTGATTTTAAGTAGGAATTTCAGATGTTTGTGCACATGAGTTGGTTTGGGCAGGTCACTTAGAGAATGAATAAACTTGCGAGTTAATCCTTTGAAAAGTTAAGTCTCAGAAGACCTGTAAGGTTTTATGAAGTTCAATGTATACAATGACTCCAGTTTCATTGGAGGACTCCAGGGTTTAATATTTTAAAAGATGGAGAAAAACCCTTAAAAGTGTAATGCTTAGAAGACCAAGTTGAGGTTTCTGTACTGTCACTTGTGTAGTTTTAGTAAAGCCACACTTGGAATACTGCATCTAGTTTTGGTCATCACGATGTAAAAAAGATGTTGAGACTCAAGAAAGAATACAGAGAAGAGCAACAAAGATGATTAGGGGTTCTGGAGGCTAAACATATAAAACATATAAGGAACAGTTGCTGGAATTGGGTATGTCTAGTTTAATGAAGAGAAGGACGAGGGGGGACATGATAGCAGTATTCCAATATCTCAGGGGCTGCCACAAAGAAGAGGGAGTCTAGCTATTCTCCAAAGCACCTGAAGGCAGGACAAGAAGCAATGGATGGAAACTAATCAAGGAGAGAAACAACCTAGAACTAAGGAGAAACTTCCTGACAGTTAGAACAATTAACCAGTGGAACAACCTGCCTCCAGAAGTCGTGAATACTCCAACACTGGAGGTTTTTAAGAAGAGACTGGACAGCTATTTGTCTGAAATGGTATAGGGTTTCCTGCCTGAGCAGGGGGTTGGACTAGATGACTTCCAAGGTCCCTTCCAATTTTATTATTATTATTAAGGATAAGTGTTGGTCCCTTTCACGAAGGGGTAAGAATCTTCCCTTATGAAAAACCTTAGATGATATAATGAAGCTCATTGAGCACATAACATCAATGGCAGCTTAATGTGAGATTATCATGGAAGTATATCAGAAATAAAATAGTTTCTAGCTCCTATACATCCTTTTTCAACACAAAACAACTGTATGTAGTCCATTCTCCGTTTACTGTATTTATAGAGACTAATCTCCCTAATCCCAAATCCATTCCCAGCAAGATGCTTTGATGGGCACTTTCAGGAAGAAAAAATATCTTGGATCAGACATAATTAAGATTTGACCTGAAGAGTGAGATCCCAACATACTTTCCAGAGCTGAAAAAATTTATTTAGCAAAAATTTATTTATTAAATTTATGTGCCACCCATCTCACTGTCCAAGGCAAAATAGGCCCAATAATGGGATACTTTAAATATTAGTATAATTTGATTCTTTGTATAGCATTCTGTCACAATCATTTTTAGAGCAATCATCTGAAATAGTTGATGTATTTTTCATACTGTTAATGACACAATTTGCCGTAAGTTTCTTATACGTATACATAATAGTGGCATTTGCACAAGCGTGAATATGATAATCAACTCTCAATCACAGCACGCATAGCCTGGAAAATATTGTGATATACAAAAATATGGGTGTTCATCGCTTTTCAATAAGGTCTTAATTTGACACGTTGGAGAATCAAGAAACACAACACTGATTTTATATCAGCATGCAAAGCACCAGGTATTTCTAATGAACAAAATAAATTGCTCCTTAATTAAAGTTGAACAAGGAAAAATCATGCTTCTCATGAATCTGCATAATATAAACATAGAAGTGGAATTTGGAAAGAATCTATATAAAGTTTGTTTTTGTGCTGCAAAAATAGCTTTCTAACCTATATGTTAAAAACAAACTCAACAGCTCTTGAAAAGTAATTTCATTTTTTGTTAAAGTAAAGCAGGACTGACATTTTACTTTCTAACATTTTTCTTCTTTTTAAAGAAAATGTAAAAGAAATATTTGGACAGACCATTATTCATCATCACATCCCTTTTAACTGGGATTGTGAATTCATTCGATTGCACTTTGGACATAATAGAAAGAAACATCTGACATACTCAGAATTCACTCAGTTTTTGCAGGTCAGTTACTTTTTATTCATTTTTCTCTGTAACATAATGTATGTTTGTTGAGCACATGTTTGCAAAATAGTAATAAAATGCATTGCTATTTCAGTTTTCAGTATTTTACATTTTAATGCAAATAGAAAACTTCCTTCATAGTGAATAAGCTATGAATTATCTTTTTTTATCAAGTGTGTGCAGTCTATCCATCTGTTCCTGTCTGTCTGCCTATCATATAGATAAATATAAATTTCAGCTAAACATTGTGAGTTGCTAACATTTTTCTTAGACACTAAAATGGATTTTGGACGATCACATTAATTTTGAAAAATATTTTTGAGACTGCTGGACTTGCAGATTTTCACTTGAGATGATTTTAAATGTTTTTATTACTTAATAGGTTGCCTTCTCTTGTTGGTATGCATGTGAAAGTTACATTAAAATGAACTGATCAGATTAGATTTGCATACAGGTTAAGTCTTGATTACAGCTACTCCTCACTTAACAACCATTTGTTCAGTAATTGTTAGGGCAGCACCAAATGAATGGTATTTAGGTCGGGTCCCCAAAATTACAGCCATTGTAGCTCCTCCCCTGCCATATGATGAAAATGTAGACACTTGATAGCCTACCTGCACTTGTGTCTATAGGGGCACTTCAACAACCCCAACCTGACTGTCTCCCCTGTGCCATGCCTTCCATTTTGGCCTCCCTGCAAAGTGGCACTTGACAGTTGTGGTACTGGCAGCTCTGGGACAGAAGTAGAGTCTTGGCCCTGGACCTCTTCTGCCCCGGTTCCCCACTTCTGCCGAGGAGAGCCACCTCGAGGTCTGCTCCATGGCCGGTCACCTCAGTGTCATAGTGCAAAGCCTCAGTTGTCCTCCTCCCACATGATGTGCTTTACGACCACATTGCTTAGCGACAGAAATTCTGTCTCAATTACTGTCATTAATTGAAGACTACCCATACCTGTTAATTTTATGAAATGATTCCTTTATTCAAATTCACACTATTCAAAGTGTTTTTCTATGGAAAAGAAGGTAATTGGTTCCAGCTTGATGGAAATAGGCAAAATGTATATGTTTATTGGTGAAATCCTGCATAACAGTAGAAGAGGATAAACCCATACCCAAGCGTACCGGCTATCTCTTGTATTCTGCTATAATTCTTCAAAGTGAGCCTCTTCTGTCTTGAGCTTTCCTCAAATGGAACCTTCCTTGTCTCCAATTTGGACACACAACAATTAGCATCTAAAACCCCAACGGCAACTGTGCATGTGCTAGCCTCGCATTAACTGAATTTTGCCCCCATGTAAATGTGACCTGTATAATGCACTCAATGGAGTATCACATTATTTGAATTCGCAAATAATTGTGACCTACTTACATTTTATCTGATCATCTATCTGTAAGATAAATGCTCTCCCTTGAGCTTTATTGCTACTATAGGTCTTGCAGTAAATCAGGTTGCATTACGTTAAAAGACTTGCTAATCAAAATACCATTGTAGCAATTTTTATTTTATTTTTTAAATATATTTTATTGATTTTACAATCGCAGTCCCTAGTGCATAGTGAACAGTGTGTTGTCTTGGTTCATATATTTAAAAACAATCAATAATAATTAACTAACAGTTATGATTAATTTTTATAATTCCATAATTAGTGAATTAGTATATTTCTTTGATCTTCCCTTCTTCCGATAATATTCTCCTTTATCAACCTTAAAACAGTATAATTCTTAATATTTTCAATGCATAAATGACTAAATATAGGCATTTTTAAATATTTGTACAAATAATAATTAAGTCCATATATGACATTTTTTCTAATCAACTTGTATTTTATTTATAAAAATCATCTTATTAGTTCATCATGCATCCTATTTTCATAATTCTTATTTAAACTTAATTTCCCCTTAATATTCAAACCATTTTTATCAGTCATAATTTTCTCAATGATTATCTAAATATCCAAGCTTTCCATTTATATACACCATCCCAATATTTTTATATTTCATGTGTTATAAGGATACTATACTATTTATCTATTTTATAACATCTACATGTAACATCTTTTTAAATCGGCTTATATTTCACGTATATTTGTATAAGTTATCTTGTTAAGTCACTATATATCCTATTTTCAAAAAATCTTGTTTAAGCTTAATTTTCCCTCAATATTTCAGTCATTCCTCAGTCCTAGTTCTCTTCAAATTAATTACCTTTATATTTCAAACTTTTCATTTACATATATCATCCCAATATTTTTACATTTCATATATTGTAAAAAATACTATACTACTTATATCTCTTATCCTTCTTACTATAGAGCCCCTTTATATCCAAAATTATCTGTTCTTTTAACCATATTCAAACAGGTGTTTGTTCATGTAGTATTCCTTCTGGTAAGGTGAATCAAATCTTTTGAAACTAACTCTGGCCTTCTTCTTTTGCCAAGTAGCTTTCCAAGTTAATATATTTTGCTTGCCAGGAAGTTCCTGTGAATATTGTTGGGAGTGAGGAGGACAAATTGCATAGGATATGTGCTTTTTGTCTCCCAAACTCTAATGATTATCCTGGCAGTTCTATAGTCCATTTGGTTAAATCTTCTTTCTTGTCCTCAGGTTTATTTTGACTTCCTGACAAATAAAGTATCTTTTCCATTTTTATTGTTATGGCAAAATCTTGTAGATTTTTTCCTGTTTGTGTTAAGATGTAATTCTCTTCATTTGTAGCTCCGCTGTTTAAATCATTTTCTTCTAGTTTGTATTCTATTATCTGATTTGTTTGTTCATTCTTTATCATTTTCTGGGAGTTTTTTGATTGTAAGTTTAGATTGGAGATCTGCTTGTTTATGTCATCAAAGTTGTTTTTGGTCTCCTCGTGGTTTAAATCCATTGTCATTTGTATCTGTCATAGCATTGCATTCATTTCCTCCTGGCAAGTATTTGTCTTGTCTTGGAATACTGCTTCTGGAGGTTTCTGATATTCCAGGCTAGATCTTTCATGAGTAGATATTAGATGTGGTTTCCTGTCATTTTTTGATAAGTATACAATATCCATATTGTCTCCCCCCTCCAAATAATCTTTCATCAGTGCCATAGTCTCTATGATTAGTCTTCTCAAACCAGCCAATCTCAGAATCCAAACAACCCAATCTTATATAGTTCTTATCTTTATATATGGTTTTTGTAATCCAATGTGTTTCCAATTGTCAAGGTATCAGTGAAAGCAGTATTTTATAACAGTTTTTCTATTCAGGTGTCAGTTATCAACCAGTCAGAATTGTAATCCACCTTGAGTCCTTCCTGTAAATTCCGCCCTGAGAGATTAGCCAAGAGTCAAAGTTTTTATTTTTTAAAAATAATTCTTGGGCTTAAACAGCAGTTGGGATATTTCTTTTTCTGCAGACAATTTTGAATCTTATGGCTGGCTCAGTATGTTTTCTTTCTTTGTTCCCAGCTGTCTTTTTGAGAATTATTAAAATTCAAGGGAACAGATTATTCTTTGTTTCTGGGCATCTTGCCAATTTCTGAATCAGTCTTGTTGATGTTCTATACTCTGATTCTCCACTAGATGTCAGTAGTTGTTAGTTTTCCAGCTTTTTCAAACAAAAAATTATTATTATTTATATATATAATTTCATCAGGACCCTTTAGGGTGTAAAATCTTAACAAGTTTCTTAGTTTCTAGATTTATCCAGACTGTAGTATTATAAATTTCATTTCAATATATTTCTTTCCCCCTTAAAAGTTAGTTCACTGCTTCCATCTATGGAGGAGTGGGGGTGTAGTTCCCTCCTTTACTTTCGGAGGATTTCTTACTTTGGGGATTTTTTCCAAGGACTCAGTTACAAAATAGAAGAGAGAAGATCGATACTCTCACCAATTCCAAACACGCTGTTCACTGCTTTCTAGATCATGCTCTTGGACTTTGGCTGCAAGTAGCTTGGGCTAGACATTGGTGTGCAGCTAGCCTTTCTCCTGTCAGGTTAAAGGGCTTCCCCCGGATCGAAAGGATCGACTGCCATCCTTCTGTGATTGCCAGAGTGCCCCTCTTTCTTCATCGCCTCTCCAGGGCGACTTTTGACCCATTTAGGGTCCCCTGGCAGGGCAAAACTAGCCGTGGGGAGTGGAGCTCTGCAAATCCTGCGGCTGTGTGCTATGGCACAAAATGGAAGTCTCCACCATTGTAGCAATTTTTAGTAGAGGTGTCTAAAAATACAGGTGGTGATGTTAGATGCAAACTGTTCTGCTGATGCATTTAGTTGTGTTCTGGCAGGGACTAAGTGTTTTTATGGTACCCTAATCCAAAAAACTTTACAATTATTTCCACATCATGATCCATGTGAGAAACTCACTGTTGTGGCTGCATATTGATCTGATGTCTTTTTTTTATGAGCATTGAGTTTAACATGCTTAATTTGTCATGTGCATGTTTAAGAGTTTTAGACCACTTATCAGAGTGATAGGAGGGGAAGAAAAACACTACAGTAAGTGATTTTGCATAATCAGTCTTTTGGCTACTTAGATATATCTTTAATGGTTTGCTTTGTTTGAAGTATTTGACATTTTGTATAGGAAATGTATAAAGAATTCACATCTGGACAAACTATGCCCAGAAAAAAAATGAATTCTGCAAAATTTATAAATCAGGTCACTTTGCAAAGGATTGCTTATTATTGTGCAATATTTTCAGCGGTCAATCAATATCTTTGAGAAAAACCTTTTTAAGGAACTTGAAACTATATTTCTAGAAAAATATAGAAATTTGTTCCATTAGTTTCTGAGGCTTTACTAGGAATTATTCAAAGCCAGTCTCACCCACATGTGGACTAGAAACGTGGATTAGAAAATATGAATAGGCTGAGGAAGGCTTGCCAATCTCATTGCAGATTTGAATTATTCAAGGTTGTTAATAGTCTTGCTATCCTTACAACATGACAACAAATGATGAACTCCATACGTGTAGCTTTCTTCTGTTAGCTTTAGTGGTACTTTTTTGAAGAATGCAAGGATGCAGTTGCCAAAGGAAAGATGGATTCAGTGGGGATTCTATGCATTATTCACATAGGTTTTCAGAGTAAGATTTACCAAGCGTTATCCCTTATAATATGATTTTAGGAGCTGCAATCAGAACACGCAAGGCAAGCATTTGCGCTGAAAGACAAAAACAAATCTGGCTTGATCACCGGCCTGGATTTCAGCGAGATCATGGTTACTATCCGTCCACACATGCTTACTCCTTTTGTGGAAGAAAACCTAGTTTCAGTAAGTAGCCGTCAATCTCTGGATCAGCTGTTGCTCAGATTGTAATCTTTGTCTCTGAAAATAGAGAGGAATCTGTCACTGATGCAACATTGTTTTAGCCCTACTAGGATTGTTTTAATGAGGTCATCTTAACAATGCTGACACCCATTTGCAGAACCAGAAAATAGGAGAATGGTAATTCTTCCAGTACTTGGTGGTGGATGAATCAATTATTTCAGTTAGAATTTGGTACAATTAAAATAAAGCTAGCATTTTAGAGTCTTCCGTTGTTTTTGAAGTGTTAATACCCCTATGAAATGTGAAAGCTGGTATATAATTTCACTATTAAAATTGTTTCATTTAAAAATTTTCAGACTTGGGATCAATCATCCATCCAAATCCTCTTCTTCATATTTCTTAACATATGTTTGTATGGCTGTTATGACAACTGTTATGTTAAAACGTCATCAGTTAACATCAGACCATTGAGCTGAAGACTAGCACATTTAAACTGGAAAGGAAGTTCAATGACTTTCTAGATATTTTTGAAGAACCCCTCCCATTTACCAAGCTGACTGAGTGGAATGGATGGGTGCTGGACTTTTCTGGGAATACAAAAGTTCCACACATTCTCCAAACTGGTCTAAATGTTAATGTCATGCTCAAAGGATCAGAGCCATAGGTTGAATTGTAGCTCAGAAATATTTATTGTTAGTGCCTGTACATAGGAATCTAGCCAACTAAAAGTCAGCACTAAATTGGTGCTAGAAAAGGGCCAAAGGAATTCAAGGGGGTCTGGACTTGGGTTTCTTGTGGCAATGCAAGGATTCTAAACTGATGATCGGTTTAACTCCGCCCTCCAGCTCTGCCTGCCCTTCTGCTATAGTTAAGGATTAAAGAACTTTTTCCTCACTATTCTGCATATGTAATACAGAGATATTCTTGGAGCACAATAATATGCAGATGTATTCTGCACCCTCTGAGAGTTGGTTTAGATATCTATTCCAATTTTTAATTATTCAAGAATTTGGGGGTGAGGGCTTTCATTTGCCCAGTTTTCAGTGGCAAAAATTCCTTTAATTGGAACTCCTTGTATATCTTAGCACTTTCTAGGTCTGTTAATAAATATGTAAATCTATGAAATTTGCTTTTGTCACAGTATTTCTAGTCTTTTCATTCCCTGCTTATTTGGGAATTGACATGTAGGGAGGAATCCTAAAAGTCATGACTATTTTCTCCATGTGACTTACTGCGTTTTGCTTTCTTCAAGGCTGCAGGTGGATCTGTCTCTCATCAAGTCAGCTTTTCCTATTTTAATGCTTTTAATGCTCTGCTGAACAACATGGAACTTGTTCGAAAGATATACAGTCTCCTAGCAGGCACTAGAAAAGATGTAGAAGTTACAAAAGGTAAAGGAGTCAATTTCATTATTTTTTAGATTACTAATACTTAATGTTATATAGGAAACAAAGCTGGAGCATCCTATCTTTGACTCCAAACCCCTGAGGTCAGGGATGGTGAGTAAATAGTCTCCCAACCAAACTGTAAGACTCCTGTAGAGTTTTACTGGAGTGGGCATTCCCAAATTTTTGGCCTTTTATGTTTTTGGAGAAAGATGGGGATGGGATTAAGATAATCAACTTTCTGTTAATGCAGAAAGATCTCTAACTGAGATGCCAAAGAGGCAAATCAAGGTTGTACAGGGACTGCACTTGATTTGACGGCTGCACCCCAAACAGTTAGTGTGTCTGGCAGAATAAAGTTCCATCTTTAAGTATTTTAAGTTGGCTGGAACTTTGGGAAACACTTTGGGGTTGCATACAAGTTTGAGAGATGATACAGATCTTTTGGGCCTCAGTTAGGCTCCTAAGCATCTTTAGAATTTTCACAACTGTCTATTGTTTGTTTTTGTTTTGTTTTTGCAAGACTTGGGAGGGTTATGGGTACTATTTAACTCACCCTTAACCCTACCAAATACCAGGCTGAAAATGACTGTCTCCTTTCGGTGATGTCATAATGTTGTTGGTTAAATCCTGGGCATGCTTCTTTGAAAGCTTTCTTATTGTAGGATAATGTCTGGCTGCTACAAATTTTGACACCTGACAAGTTTCCTTCCTTTGTCCTTGAAGGACAATCTCAACTGACTTTTATGCAAGCCAAAGCCAAATGTTAAATAATACTGCATGCTACTAGATAGAAAGTTCCACATTTGTATTTTTAGAATGAAGGGATGTGAAACCTAAATGAATTTG
The DNA here is from genome assembly GCF_001527695.2 of Protobothrops mucrosquamatus. NCBI lineage: Eukaryota > Metazoa > Chordata > Lepidosauria > Squamata > Viperidae > Protobothrops > Protobothrops mucrosquamatus. The sequence continues at coordinate 308,030 of NW_015386435.1, forward strand.
ATTGTTTCAGATATTCTGTGAGACTTCTTTTTAAACTTGTGCTTCCTATTTTTGCCACATGGCACTTAGTATAGTATACCTGAATGGGATTACATTATATTCTTTTCTTTCTCTGAGTGAGTCGAGATCCTGTCTCTTTGGCAGTGCTAGTTTTCTGCTTCTGAATATTGTAAACCACTGAGTCAGTTTTATTCAGAGTTTCAAGACTGCCCTTTTGTAAAGGATTCAATGCTTATTTGGTTGACTCATTTTGTGAATTTTGTACTTGATGTATAAATTTGTATGCCAAATGGTAAAGATCAAGCTTTCCCAATCTGATAGCCTCTAGATGTGCTTGAAGGACAATTCCAAGAATTTCTAAGCAATAAAGGCTAGATTGTGCATTAAAAATAATGAATAATGAATAATTGATTCTTTCTCTCTCTTTTTGTAAATATTTTGAAAACAGAGGAATTCTCTCAGTCTGCCATCAAATTTGGACAAGTTACACCTCTGGAAATTGATATTCTCTACCAACTGGCTGACTTGTATAATGCTACTGGGTAATCTTGAACTTTTTTTAAAAAGAAAATAGAATGGTAGTACAGAATGGTGAAATGTTGAGAAGTTGGATGTCAGCCAGAGTACATGTAATTTGGCAAGAGAACAAGAATACACAAGAACACACCTAGTTTCCTACTTCCTTCCCCCATGTTAAAGGAGAACAATATGGATATTCAGTCTGTGTTCTGATTCATTTACATTACATGCATAAAAAATTGAACCTTTACTATCCCCCAAACTCTTTTTTGCTGGCAATTTGTTTTCTTTTGTAAACCAGCTGTTTGATTGTCTAATATTAAAAATTATAGATCTGATGTCCCACTGTATTCTTCACAACACTTTCCCCCAACTTTATACTGTTCAGATATTTTATGCTACACAATTGGCCAAAGACTATACTGGTTGGGAATTATGGAAGAAATATAGGAATCAGGTTGAGAGATAGCTTTACGGCATAGTCAACATCTTGTGTAGTATCCTTGATATCACAGAACAGAGGAACTGGATTTTGCACCATCTTGTAAGACTTTGTGGAAAGTTGTTGAATTTTGAGAGATTTTTAGGGTTTCTATGGCCATGTCTGAGAACAGGCACCACAAGTTTAATACAGAATATTTATACCTTTCGCTAAGTAGGGGATACTTCAACATAGGCTTCCATGTTTTGGTATATAGCCATGGCAAATTAGTCATTGAGAGAGAACTTTAGTCAGATTGGAATTATAATTTTTTTTAGTTATGAATTACAGGCAATAAATGCATATCTTAATATTGCTATCATATAAGAGGCTCTCTATATAGAAAAGACAGATAGATAAAAGGAAACTCTTATATATCATTGAAGTAATGCTTTTCTGAGTGCTGGAATGAATATATTGTAGTTCTTATTTACAATTCTCTTTAACAGTGATCTCTTTTCCATGCACTTGTATGTAGACGATTGACACTGGCAGATATTGAGAGAATTGCACCCTTGGCTGAAGGAGCCCTACCTTACAATCTGGCAGAACTACAGAGACAGGTAGGTGATCTCAGAGAAAAGCTAAGTCTTTCAATTCCAATAAATGGTTGGAAGTTAAGACTCCTGAGATTAAGTTAAACATCTTCTCATTTAAAGACTTATGTGACATTTGTATTGATGTTTGTTGAAAAAGTGCACATTTCACTGATTCACAAGTCTCTGGTGTTTTTCCCCCAAAAAAATGTCTCAACTTACCTACTGAAATGTTTTTCATAGTGATAATAATAATAATAATAATAATAATAATAATAATAATAATAATAATAATAATAATAATAATAATAATAATAATAATAGGGGCTGACTGAAGTGGTGGATGGTGTAAGCAAAACTGATGCCTCTGATCCATTCTTTTAAGGAGCTCTCTAAACAATTCTTCTACTAGTCTTAATTTTTTTTTAAAGAACTTGGAGGTGTGGTAACTGCCTACAGGGGGATGTAGACAACTCTCTGGGGATGAAAGTGCCTCTAAGTCCCAAACCCAAATTTTCAAGGAAGTTGCTCTTTATCATAAAAATAAGCAATTGTGTTTCTGACCTCTGACAACTGTGCACACAAAAGCTTGTGTTTTTATATTTCTTAAAACCAATATTTCCTAATAAAAGAAATACCTCGGAGATGATCATTTAAAAGGAATAAATCTCAGTGCTCGCAGTATATAATCAAACTGCCAGAGTGTGATTTGTTCTGGAAGAAAACACAGGCTAGTGGAATTATTTTTATGAGTCTGTGTTATGCCAATTTCTCTGTTTGTAAATGACTGCATTATCTATTTGTGTTAAAACTCATTTTCAAAATTAACTTGCCTCTAATATTTCAGTATATTTCTTTTGTTGGCCAATAATGCCATTCAATTATTATACTTTAACAATCAACATATGAAAGATTTGTTAGACTAATTATCATGGAGATTGACCAGGACAATTTAGTTAGACTGTCTTATTGAATTTTACTTAGGTTGCTTGCTGGCTTTTTTTTTACAAAAAAAACTTGTTGCCATAGCAATGCTACACGTTTATTATTTAAAGTTGATTGTGGGAAAACACCGCTTAAATTGGTTGTATTAAAATGAATAGAAATGTATGTTCTGTGTTCTACTTGTCCTTTTGAGATGAAAAATTATATAAAAATTTGGTGTCTGTATTATTTTACTGAATTCAGTAAAAGATTCAACATGGCTTGGCTCTGACTCAGGATGCTTTAATGTAAATGCTGCTAATGGACAGATCATATTGAGATTTATTTTGATTATGTTTGCTTTATTCACCTCTTTTAATATTGCACTTTTAAAAGCAATATTAAATGGAAATTTGGAAATTCAGCTTGCCAATTCCTCCTATAAAAGTAATACATATTGGGATTCCTGATAATGAAATAATGTGTAATTTCCACTAAAACCTTTAAAACAACTGCATAAGGCCATTGTCTTAATAAACCGCTACCATATTACTTTTGCTCCATACCATCACAGTGTAAAGGTATATTGCTAAGAAGCAGTTTTTATTAGGTTCATACTTGTAATATCAGGAAAATATTTTTGTTTTAAATACGAAAGATGAAAAGATACAGGGAACAGATGAAAAAGGTAGTTTCAAAGCAAATTTACATCGTTTCAAAATGCTGAAAATCCCAGTATTGTACCCTAGAAAGGTGCATATATCACTGTAAATCCTATTCACAACTGAGGGGTTCAGAGGAGTGCAAACATATGGGGGAGCTGATCAATGTGACTATTCACATTTAAGCTTTCCCCTCACCTCCACCCATCCAGTTTTACTCTAGCATTGAATATCCATTTTTGAGGTTTATTTTTCTGCTCTGGGTCCTTCTGCCTAAACAAATTATCTCTACCAAGCCACAAAGGACATTGATGGAAACAATACGGGTTGATAACTAAAGGCAGGAAATATGTCTGGATACCCTTTGAAATTATTATATTGAACTTTCTCCATTAACAGGTCACTCTGGAAGCAGCCAGTAGATAGTCAGAAAAGGACTAACATCATCTCTGTTGTCTGTAGGAAGAATACCTAATGCGAGAATGTAGAGATTACAATTAATACTTCCAATGAATGAGTAGGTAAAATGCAGTCTTTTGCCATTTATGCAAAATCAACACATTTAAGAACCAAAAAAAAAAACAAGACAAAGAAGTGATCCGTTTTCATTATTTTTTATAGAATTCATTTGATACAAATGCACCAAACATTTAGTGAAGAGGGAATTAATTCTGCTTTGTGGAGTGACGTACCTCTGGACAACATGGCTTCGGTTCATGGCTTAGCCATTTACTGTCCTTATTTTGAGATCTTCTTCTCTGAGAGACATGTGGTTGCAAAGGACCCTTTCTGAGTTCTCTGCTATATTGCTATTGGATTTGATCTTAAATATATTCTTGCTGAAAATAAAACCGGATAAGGAAAGTTAGATGTTCGTCCCCTTCTTCGCTTGTTCTTGCTAGAAGGAGTTGCATTGGATTTGAACCATAGAGTCACCCAAAAGCTAGGGATGGACCGAGGATTTATAGTCATGTTAACCAATGGAGGCAGAGCCCCCAAGTCTAATTATGACTGAATTGCAGTAGGCAGCAGAGACATCATCATTCAGAGTTTCCCAGTGTGGCCTGGGGTTGCTAGAAACTGCAATCTCAAGTTGATATGGAATGAACCCCAGCATATTTCTGCTGTACCAATAAAGGAGGTTATTTGTATTATTTGTTGTTTGTGATTAGCACTGATGGTGTTACCTAGTTAGGTAATGAAACATCTTCAAGAAAACAATCAAGCTCAGAGAGCACCAAGGACCCTTCATTTCTGCTGTGTTCTGCCTTTTTCAGGAAAGACCCATGTGCGGGCTTTATGTCAGTGTCATAGCATTCCTGGCTGCTTCTTGGATAGGCCCAGGCTGCAATGCAAGGGGGAGCAGGCCTTGTGGAGGACCTCTGTTCTGAGGCACACCATCTGCACTCTGTGGAATGGCTTTTGGACAAAAAAATAGGGAGCAGGATGCAGTCTGAATCTGCCTATCCATGATGAATTCTCCACTTTTTTATTAACTTACTCTTTCTGCCTATTTTACACACAAAAAAAGAATAGGAGCTAGTCTTTTTATCACATTGGCTGCTGATATGATCACTGGAAAAATGTCTTTGTCTTGCTGCTTAATATCCATGGGCGGGTGCTTTGTGGAGAGATGCTTGTGACAGTCATTTTCCTATTTATAAATATTCATGCTCTGAAAGCCATAGCATTAATTTTACTAATTTGCATCTTCTGTCTGAATGCAGGCAATCCATGGGATGTAGTAAGCATCTTCATAAATAGGTTGCAAGTTATATTTCCATCAGAAGAAAAAAGAGTATCTGCATTGTTATAACTTCTTATTGCCTGAATAGTGAGTAGCCTTAGGAATAGAGGCTGCACTGAGAACAAGGATGAGGTGGAGAAAGCTGCAGCTGAAAGGGGAAATCATTTAGGGTTTCCTCTTCCTTTCCATTGTTGTAAAGATTGTTGGTTCCCAGCCACTAATTCTAAATACTTTGGATTTATTTTGAACAGGCCCAAAGAGCTATTGAAGTGAGCCAAGGTTTTGGTAGGAAAAGAGTATGGCATATATTTTGTTTTTGATTTCTGTCGTTGCATGCCTTTTCTCCAGACCAGTGCTTCTCAAGCTTGGTGACTTTAAAATAGGTGGCCTTCAATTCTCAGAATTCACCAGTCAGCATGAAGTCCACCTATCTTAAAGATACCCAGGTTGAGAAATGCTGCTTTACATGATGGCCCTCAATTTCATTCCCAGAACCACTACCTGTGAGAGTGATTGGGCTAAGGAAGGGTGACTTTAGACCTTTAGAACAGGAAGTTTCCGTGGCTGAGGATGGATTTGAACTTGGATCTCACTGCTCCAAGTCTAGCCTCTTAACCCACTTCTTTACGTTGATTCTTCATTTCTCAGTGTTCTTCGTATGTTCATTGTAACTTAAGTAGCTTATAGATTACAGTACTTCTTTTCTGGCATATTAGCACAAGTATACATTGTTCCTAACAGGCATCACATTTGCTTTGAATCCAGATGATTGCTTAGAGTCTTCCTGCTTGAAAGAGTGGCCCCTCCAGTGAGGCAAATGGTCTACTTTCCTTGTGGAGTGGCTGTCGGGTGTAGGAATTCTACACAAGTATCATAGCATATGGGAGGTCTTGAGATGAAGACTTTGCTACTGATAGTATCATGTGAGATCTTGAATTCTTTCCTTAGGAATACCAAGGGTTTAACTCAGCTTGAATGTAAAAGGATGCGCGGTATCCAGAAGTTTATGTTCACACATTCCTTGACTGTTGTCAACCATTAAACTGTTGAGAGACTTTTTTTTCACAAAATAGATGACTAAGATTATCACAGGAAGGGGGAACAAACCTGTTTGGAAGGATCTTTATTTGTTGTTTTCATCAGAGCCTATATTTAAAAAGACCTTCTTTTGAACCAAATTTGATTTAATGTTGATCAGACTGTCGTCTATAATAGGGGTGTCAAACTGCCGGCCCGCAGGCCGGACGTGTCACACAGAAGCCGCGCCCACCCCACTGCCGGCAATGGCAAAACAGTCCCGATACATTGCACGACATCACGTGACATCGCGAGTTTGACATGTCTGGTTTATAACATGTATTTCATTTTTCTTTTACAAAATAGCAGCTGGAGTAGAGCAAATTTTAGAGCAAGAACTATTTTAACTATGTGCCTGTTTCTTAACCCCAACCAGGATTATATCTCTGAAAGATACTACTTTTGCCATGAAAAAATACAGCTGTGCTTGAATGCTGTATCTTAAAAGAAAGGCAATTATTTCAGTGGATTTTTAAAAAAATATATTTACCATTGCTCAAGCTTTAGCCGTGAATTAGTTTTTGACCAATTTCGTATATGACTCTTATTTACCTTTGCCTTCTTCTTTCCCCCACTCCTTCCTTCTTTGCTCTCTCTGTTTCTGTCCCGTTCTCTTCTTCACACACAGAAATCTTACGGTAATCAGGGCAGGCCTATCTGGCTCCAGGTAGCTGAGTCAGCTTACAGATTCACTTTGGGCTCAATTGCTGGAGGTAAGTAACATGTGACTGTGAATGTTTCAAGACAGGACTGTTGTAATATTATCTGGCTAGTGTAGTTGTAGATCTGTTGAGACAGAGTTGGTTGTTCCCCCAGGTTGGTAAAAGTATAAATAGCAATAGCATTTAGACCTATATACCGCTTCACAGTGCTTTACAGCTTTCTCTAAGCAGTTTACAGAGTCAGCATATTGGCCTCAACAATCTGGGTCCTCATTTTAGCAACCTTGGAAGGATGGAAAGCTGAATCAACCTTGAGCCGGTCAGGATCGAACTCCAGGATGTGCAATGCAGAGTTTGCCTGCAATACCGCATTCTAACCACTGCGCCACTACTGCTCTAAACAGAAGTCTAAATTGTTCTTTCTTTCGTTTCCTTTCTTTCTTTTTTAATGTATCAAGACTGTTGCTTTAGTAGATCTGGCTCCTGACTGTTTTTGAAGCCAAACTTGCGGAATGACTTAAGGAATCTTCTCAGGTGCAGTTTCAGATTCATTTTTAAATTAAATTTTGGTAGAACTGCTACTCGATTTTCAAAAGGGAAAACGTGGCATCTTAATCTCTTATTATAAAAAAGTATTTGCGATAGTTATGATTAGTTATTAGCTCGCTTCCCAAAAGGACACTGTAAAATACACCTACGTATGCAAAACACTGTCACCCTCCAGAGTTTGTTCTGTAGATTTTTAAAAAATAGGCTGAACAATTGGAAATTTCAGCTAATTTTTCAAACAACTGGAACATGGAAGAAGATCCCACCTCCTGTCCTGCACATCCCTATCCCTTCCCTCCCCATCTTTTAATTATAATTTGTACTTTTATTGTTATTAAACTTACTGATGTTTATGATTTTATTGCTTTTATATATAAGCCATTCAGAGTTGCCTTGTAGCGAGACGGGTGGCAAACTAATTCAATAAATAAATAAACTTTCCATATGGTTGTTGCTGTGTTTGTTGTTACAGCAAGGGGTGGGGAGAAATGGTCACATAATTTGAAGATTGATTAATTAATTAATTAATCAATCAATCTGATGGCTCCTCCAGATTTAATGCTGCAGAGGAAGTAAATTGACACAGCTAATAAGAGAGATGGAAGCCTGACAACATCCTGGGAATTTAGTGGCATCATTTCAATCCCCATTATAGGTACAAAAGCCACACGTGGAGGCCCCAAATCTTCAAAAACAGTATTTATTTATTCAACTTATATGCCACCCATCTCACTATCTGAAGTGATTCTGAGTGATTTACAGAGCTTACAGACTTACAAATGTAAAAGCATTAAAATTAGCAACAATTCAATGAAGACTAAAGATCAAAAGCATGAAGAGTACGGGCATGGGCTTTTTTATCTATCACTCCACCAATCTCCTCCAGCAAAAACCACCCCCCCCAGTGGGGTCCCAAGCCAACTTGGAAGCCAGGTTTAAGGCCTCTCTTGAAAGGTCAAAAGGGTGATTGTGGATCTCACCTCCAGTGACAAGACGTTCCAGATTTGGGATACTTGTTCAAAGATATACAAATGTACCACTTAAACCTTTCCTTCTGTTCAATCATATCTGATTCTCAGAGAGTGCCTGGACAAGTCCCTGTAGTTTTCTTGGCAAGGGTTTTTTTTCCAGAAGTGGTTTGCCATTGCCTCATTGAGAGAAAGCGACTGGCCCAAGATAATCCAATTGGCTTTGTGACTAGGGCGGGGATAGAACTCAAGGTCTCCTGGTTTCTAGGCTGATGTCTTAACCACTACGCCAAACTGGGTCTCTAATTTTTTAGAAAGTAAGAAATGTGGTCAAATACTTGTCCTTCTTCAGGAAGTAAAGCCAGAGTTTCCATCTGCTCTTCCCTCCCACTTTTTCCTTTTATATTTGTATTAGTAAGAGCAAACAACCAAAACACATTAAGGCTAGTGCAATAAATTAATATATGCATTACGGTGATTTAAAAAAATCTTAGGGGAAAAACAGAAATAAAAAGAAGGAAGAAAAAAGGAATCCATATAATATTAACATCAAATGACTTCCATCTGACCTGAGAATTTTTCTCCAAAACAGAAATGTCTCTATACAAAATTAGAAAATAGAAGCAAATTCTTTTCTCTGCCATGTCACAAGTTTAAGGAACAAAGCTTAATTTGGTCTGAGATATGGCACCTGAACCTCATTTTAATGTCAGATCTCAGCAGCAACATGAAATAGAAAATGTGAATATTTACCTGAATCTAAAATGTTTAGGATTATAGTTCAGAAGCAGATTTCAGAAACAGCCAGTTCACTTTCTGCTCTCCTAAATGTTCCCTGTTTTTTTCCCCTTGGATTTTCTTCTTGGTTCAGAAGAACCTCCCATAACCGGATGCTCTCCAGAGATTTTTGGGGTGTTGGGATTTGTAGTTTTAAAGAGCTGGATACTAGGTGGAGAAAGGCTGGCATAATTACAGTCACCTAAGGTCGTAGGTGAATATCAGCGGTGACCTATTTTTGTGGGCGTGCACAATGAGAAATCAAAAGTATTAAGCCGACGTCCTTTTTTTGGTTGTTCTTCTCAGCTGTGGGAGCTACTGCTGTGTATCCTATTGACTTGGTAAAGACTCGCATGCAGAACCAGCGCTCCACTGGCTCGGTGGTAGGAGAGCTGATGTACAAAAACAGCTTCGATTGTTTTAAGAAGGTTTTGCGCTATGAAGGCTTTTTTGGCCTTTACAGAGGTAAGGGAGCAATGGGTGTGCTTCAAATTTGCCTGCAGGGGATTTGAAGGGCATCACGGTCCTCATCTTGTATGCTCTAAATTCGGAAGACCTTGTCTCCTGAAATGAAGAGAGCTCCCACTGGGCTGGGGAGGCAGCTCAGTGTCTAGATCAGTGTTTCTCAACCTTGACAATTTTAAGGCATGAGGACTTCAACTCCCAGAGTTGAAGTCCACATGCCTTAAAATTGTCAAGGTTGAGAAACACTGGTCTAGATATTGGTGCTTATTCTGAAGTTAGGAGATGAACCTATAGTTGGAATGGAGCAATAGATGCCACCTATTTTAATGGGCTCGGACCTTTTGCAAAGATTGCAAATCACTGAGCGGCCGTGACATTTGTATATACCCTCATCACTAAACAACTGTAGAAACTGATTTATGAGTGGGTGGGAGCATGAGCAACATAGCTTTTTTTTTTTTTTTGGCCAGGTGTCCTCTATTTGTAAATAGTACCCTTTTTGTAAAGTACACATTGTAGAATGTTAGTCAACGGTGGCCAAAAAAATCAAATGGAGTCTGGTCCCACATTTTATTAAAAGGCATTGTGTGTGTGTGTGTGTGTGTGTGTGTGTGTGTGAGCTACAGCTCATTTCCTCAGATGTCCTCTCAAATGATGACAGGAACTCATAAAAACCTTATGACTTTTAATACATTGTATTGGTCTGTGAAGGTACTGTAGCAAACATGCAAAGTTCTAAAACGTAATAGGTTTTGTTCATGGAAGATGCTTCCTGCCTCTTCCTATTTACAGTCCCAAATTGGACAAAATAACTTCATCTGAGCAGATCTCTGCTGGTTTGAAGCTTTCCCAATCCCCCAATCTCTCATTGTTCAGTGTAGCAAAGGGATGCCAGGGATTGTATATAATGGCTTCTGGTTCCCAGGATTCAAGCCCCCACCATTGTCACCTGATGAATTAGTTACAGGAAAGGATGTTGTCTGGTTGTGATTATAATGCTGCTTTGTTCAAGCATCTTCAGGCTCACTATGGTTCCTGTCTTATTTCCGAGCCAAAAAAAGCCATGATTTGATGGGAATGAATGAAGTCCCCCAAAAATTGATTGCCAATTGATCAAACTAACAAGGAGTCTTTTTGTGTGGAGAAGAGGATTGTAATGTATACTGAGAACATATTGCAAAAACAATTTGGGAATCCTTTGGCAGCAGTGCAGTTGATTTCAGCAGGAATTGATGCTCATGAAAATAGATTATCAAACTGCTCACCTACAAACAATAGACTTGCAATATGTAGTACAGTGAGAATTAAAAAAAAGTCATATCAACATATTTGTGAAGATAATTGTCCATGGAAGTTCTTCATGTGGAAGTGAATGGATTAGTATTGAAAAACCAAATGTTTGTGCTATCTATGTATGTCTAGGTACAGTGATTGTGATAAATCTTTTTTATTTATACAGGGTTACTTCCACAGCTGATTGGTGTTGCTCCAGAAAAAGCCATAAAGCTTACAGTAAGTCTGTTAAAGATCAACCAAACCCTTTCCCCTTTTCTTTTTAGAAAGATTTATGGTATATATACACATTTATTCAGAAGTTTAATTCATTGGGGCTTACACTTCTGCAATACACATGCAGAAATTTCCCAAATATTGTAATCTATCTTTGAAAGGAATTGCTTTTGATTTTCAGGTCTTCTTAATGTATTAAATTGCAAGTGAAAACTATGGGAAGTAAAAATTATGGGAAGCGGCATAATAGTATAAAATGTATGTTTTTTTTAAATTAGGTCAATGACTTTGTCAGAGATAAATTCACTGAGAGAGATGGTTCCATTCCAATGCTCGCAGAGATCCTCGCAGGAGGCTGTGTAAGTACTACCGTTGTAGAAAGGATACCGCTGTCTGCTCTCTGTTTGTATTACAGTGACAGCTTAATTCAGTTATTAACTAAGTCAAGAGAAGAACTGCTAGAGTTTCAAGGTGAGAATGTACCAATCAGCATTTCCTATTGATGCTACAATTATGTTTAAATAGGATAGGTTCTAGTCCAGGGGTGTCAAACTGCTGGCCCGCGGGCCAGACGTGCCACATGGAAGCTGCACCCACCCCATTGCCGGCAATGGCAAAACCGGCCCGATACGTTGCACGAAGTCACGTGACGTAGCAAGTTTGACATGCCTCTTCTAGTCATTCATGGACTATTTTTATGCAACAGAGTTAATACTGCTTCAGCCATCGTGCATTTGCTATAATAAATACTACTTGCTTTCAAAGGGTAGTAAGTCTGGCTAGCTAGTGCCTGCAGGAAATCTGAAAATGCTTTCTATTGTAGAGTAATATTGTAATGCATTCTACATAGGGCTGCCCTTGGAGAGTATTTAGAAGTTTCAACCGGTACAGAATGCAGCAGTGTGAGCAGTTATGTGTGTTCCTAGGATAGTACATATTATACTTCTACCCTGCAAGCCTTGTGGGTTGCCAGTTTGCTTCCAAGTCCAATTCAAGGTGCTGATTTTAACTTTTAAAGTCCTTCATGGACAGGACTGTGTCATCTGAGGGATGCCTCTCTCAGATTATACCAGCCCAGCCCACTAGATCCAGAAAAGAGGGACATGCTGCAGATACCATCTGCCAGGGTCCTATATTTGGTGGGTCCCAGATGGCAGACCTTCTTTGCTGTGAAACATTCTTCACCCCACCCTACCCCAGACATTAGATGGGCTTCAACCTGTTTAATGTTCTGGAAGTCCCTCAAGACCTAGTTAGGCTATCAAGAGTCCCAGGAACCATAGACTTGTTTAGATGAGTCCCTTATTGAAGTAGCTATACTCACCCTCCCTCTCTACATATATTTAGTTTTAATCATCTCCATTTTTAATGGTGATTTTTCTATTCTTTTTTTAATTTTAATTTTATTCAAATACAAATAATACAAACATAGTACATATAAGTCCAAATAAAAAACAGTATAAAAATACAAATACTACAGTGCACCCACCCCCCTGGAAACATTTTTATTACCTATATTTCTTCTCATATAACAACTAACAATATATAATATATTTCAATTGTGCCCTTATCCCCTCCAAAACAGCATATATTCTTGAGCAGGTTAATTCCCTTTGCCTTCCACCAAGACTGTTTTTATAAAATCATCCCATATTTCATTATAATTATTTACTTTAATCATCCCTTTTTTAAATTTAATTTCTGTTGTTAATTTATCATTTATTGCCATATTCCATATTTCATTATACCACTCATTTCTTTGAATAACCCAATTCCGTCTCCAATATTTAACCATCACTAATCTAGCTGCCATTATCAAATTTACAATCAATTCCTTTTTTGCTTCATTTATATCTTGTTTTTCCACCAGTAGCAGTAATGCAATCCTCGGTGACATATCTAAATTTACCTTCAAAAGTTCTCTAATTTCCCTAAACACCATGTCCCATATTTTTTTGTGCGGTATCACAATCCCACCACATATGTTTATATGTTCCAATCTCTTTCTCGCACATCCAGCAAATATTTGTATATTTAACATCTATTTGATTTAATTTACGTGGTGTTAGGTACCACCTCCATATCACTTTATATCCATTTTCCTTAACTCTAACTGACATATTCTTATATATTCTTCTGTTCCAAATATTTTTCCAATCTTTATCGTTTATTTCTCCTAAATCTGTTTCCCAGATTAATTTTCAACCTTTTGCCTGATCTTCTGGTTTAGTTAATATTCTGTATATTTTCCCAATTCTTCCTTTACCTATATATTCTTCATTTTCCTCACTTTCTTTTATAATCATTTCAAATTTTGTTAACTGTCTATCTTTCACCTCAAATTTTTCTTCCATTTTTATCCATTTCTCTAACTGTATTAAATTCAACCAATTTAATTTATTATCTGATAAAACATTCTTTAATTGTATTATATTCTTTGATTTTTCTATTCTTAACGTGTGTTTGTATATATGTATTCTTTTTTACTTATTGTACACTGCCAAGAGTCACTTCTTATGAGATGGGCAGCTATATAAATTTGATTAATAAATAAATTTGATTAATAAATAAACTTGGGGTATGGATAATAGCTATATTTATACAGCTTTTACTGCAGAAAGAAGATTAATCGAAGCATCTGTTCCTGTACATGTTTGGTTTCCAGGGTTTATTTTCTCAAGAAGAATTGACAGTTTTATTGTCAACAAGGGACATGCGCTGACTTTTATGTCCTCTGCGTCTTTCCCATTACCCCACTAAAATCTGGGTAGTTGAGAGAATCACAAAGGTTGGAGACTTTTGTCTGAATATATCACTATTAACTCCATGATTGTTCTACAATTAAGACAAACTGGACAAATAATTAGAATCAAATCAGATTATAGCTTGACCTGAACATTCTACAACTTTTGAAGATATGTAATTAAAGCAGGTTTCCCAATGATCGGCAGGTTGTAGACCACACACATATAGACAAACACATATGCATGATTTAAAATACTGCATAAAGCAATATCTTTCTCTGAGTAGTTGGGGAAAGTATACAAATAGGCCACTGCTGATAGTGAGACTTTCATTTCTATAACCTACAACAATTTTGTTTTGGCTGAGCAGTAATTTGTACCATAGCAATTAATGTGCAAATGAGAATGGTTTTATGATGGCAGATTTCAAAAGGAGCAGCAACAACAAAAAGTGATTTAAACCAAAAGAAATACAGTAGTATAAAATAAACATTAAAACCCTAGGAACTTTCTTACGTTAATATTAACATATTTGAAGTTCATATCCTTTTCTGTAATAATAGGGAGTGAAAATATTTGATGCCATGTTTTTAGCCTTTAACTTTTTTTAGCCATGCTTTCCCTGACAGAAGTTCTTGAGGAGCAGCCACAAACAACTATTGGTGAAAGATTTTCTAAGTTGGATGGGAAAGACTTTTAAACATACATACTTAACTCAGTCCTACTGAAATCTGTAGGAGATGCAAGTATTTTAGTTTATTGTGGTTTTTATCATTTATCAGTAACTTTCCAGTGGGACAAGATTTTCCCAGCAGGTTGCAGAACATTTTAACATCAGCCGTGAACTTTATCTGGCATTTATTTCTTCAAATGTGCATTACAAAAGTGCCCAGCTTTTGCTTGTTATTTGAAATATTTGGTGGGACTGTATCCTATACAATTGCTAAGTACAACCTCTGTATCTTTAAAAACCTGGATAGTGGTTGTCAAACGTGGCCTCTTTCATCACCACAGAATGAAAGAATTAATTGGTGACATGGATGTGTTGCCCCTTCCAAGTATCTTAGAGATAGTTAACTCACTGAGGGTTTCATGTAGCCACTGTATTAACTTCTACTTGAGCAGGATGGACTTATACTGCTTTGGCTTGTTATCTAAATTTTGGATGAAAAAGCTGTTGACCTTTGCCAGCTGCAAATTCAAGAAGACAGCCTTGAAGTAACACTGCTTTTTGTTTTTCCTGATTATGAGTGGCAGTTCTGTTGATACTTCAGTCTTTTAATTGTCCACTTGTAAATCTAAATTTGGGGAAAGAGAACAAGCAAGCTGTCTTTCATTACTATGAGAGAATCTCCATCTGTTCTGGAAGGCCCATTGAACGTCTCTGCCATATATGCCGGAATCCTTTCCATGCTGCAGATAAAAGTCTTTCCAAGCTCAGCACATCTGCTAACCCTTTCCCCTTTTGTAATTCTGCTCTAACAACTGGGCACATTGCTGAGGGTAATGGGGGAAGGGAAGGTCTGCTGGGGTTGTGTGAAGAAATCTGCGCAGTTAAAAGCGGTGTAATTTTTATGGAAATATATGCACATTTAAATTAGACTGGGTTCATATTTTAAAAAAAACAGCTTAAAGATGTTTTCAGGTATGCATTCATTAGGATATTTCCCCCCCTGCTGTGCCTTGTGTTCAGTCACAAATGTTAGCAATTTCATTTTTTGTAATGAAATCTGATAATCAAGGCTCCTAAGTTAATATCATTTTGTACCACAATATGATTCACACTTAGCAAAGCCTGTATTAAGCATGTTCTCCATTCCTTCCACCATAATTTGCCATAATTTGCAAACCTGGGAATGGATTATAAATCCAGCGAAAAAGTTTAAGATATTTCTTAGTTCTCTCTCCCTTTAGCAGATATGCTGAGCTTGGAATTGCTTTTATCTGATTATGGCATCCTGTATGGAAAACATGAAGTAACATCTTCCCTGTTACCAGTTTAATGTTCTCTCCTGGCACTTAAATGGCGGAAGGGAGAAATCAAAAAGTTGCAATAGATAGATGATATCTATCTATATCTATATATCCATATATGCATATATCTATATATCTATATCTATAATCTATATCTATCTATATCTATATCTATCTATATCTATCTATCTATATAATCTATATCTATCTATCTATATAATCTATATCTAGACAGACAGACAGATAGAGAGATAGATAGATAGATAGATAAGAGATAGATAGATAGATAGATAAGAGATAGATAGATAGATAGATAGATAGATAGATAGATAGATAGATAGATAGATAGATAGATAGATAGACGTGTGTGTGTATGTGTGTGCGCATATTTGATCTATAGCTGGTAATAGACAAAGTTGGGCAGGGTATCCTACTTTATATTTAAAAAAATGCTCTGCAAGGATATATACCTATGTTTACATGTATCTATGTGCAGTATGCAGTTTACTTATTAATAAAAGCATAAATTACCATATTATAGCAGCTAATGGGATGATCGGCAGTAAAAAAAAAACACAGCTAAAACACATATAAGGTTATATTCAATGGGTTCACTTAAGCTAAAACATAATGTGTGTTTTTTTTAAATTTGGTTCAGCACCATGGGTGAAGGGGCGGGCAAGGGAAGATTTTTTTAAACATTAAAAAAAAATGTCTGAGTTTCGAAATTCGGAAAGCCTCACAAGACATGCAGACAAGTAGCTGCAAAGATTTTTGCCTATTCCAAACAACTTGACTCTGCCCTGAAATGTTTCCTTGTCCCTTTTTTTACTTGAGCCTCTAAAAAAGAGAGAGGGACTTCAGGGCTTGGGGGAGACAGTGGATATAAAAGCCTTGGCTTTGCCCGGGCAGAGACTGGGGAGCACCTAGAAGCCTTGGAAGGAAGTCTGTATTAAGGGGTTCCTTCCTGTGCAGGGAAAATATGTTATCCTGGGATGGTCTGTGCTGAACAGCAGCAACAGCAGCAGCAGTAGCAGCAGAGGAGCGGCTGGGAACAGGCCCCCCACTGTCCACCCTCCTGTCTCTTGTGGCTGGTGCCTCGGGGGTGGAATTGGAAAGGGCAAGAGGTCTCCTGTTGCAGGGTCACTG
Source organism: Protobothrops mucrosquamatus (assembly GCF_001527695.2). Taxonomy (NCBI): domain Eukaryota; kingdom Metazoa; phylum Chordata; class Lepidosauria; order Squamata; family Viperidae; genus Protobothrops; species Protobothrops mucrosquamatus. The sequence continues at coordinate 324,773 of NW_015386435.1, forward strand.
CTGCGTTTCCTTCAGCCTCTGGCATGTCGAGAAGTGTCTATGGTGGATCTCAGGCGGCATCTCCTCTCATAACCTTTGCTGTCAGTTCCAGTTCTTTGTCATTTGTTCCTCATGGAGACTTTATTTTTCACGACACGGAGGTTAACTAAGGAAGGCCGGATTGTTCATATGCCTGAGCGGTATGAATAACCTCCATTCAGAACTGAGTTTGTCATGTTCAGCCTTAAAAGTTGTCTGTCAAGTTTAGGAGTTGTGTTTCATGCGAAAATAGTGAGGTTTAGGCTAGGCATAGGATAGAGAAAGTCCCATTTGAAAGGGGCGGTTTATTTCTGAAGTTATTTACTTCATACTTGCTTTCTATTACGGACCTCAAGCAGGGGCTATAGACTTCCTAGGCAGTTTTTAATTCAAGCATTGGCAGGAGCCATATCTTATCATGCTGAGACCAATATGGCATATTATTCCAGTGCCCATAGTGTGAATAATATAGACTAGCAACAGTTTAAACGGATGACTGTCCGTTTATACAGGCCAGCTCTTATTCCTGCTGGATCAGGGGATATGGGGAAGACAGAAAAATTACAGAATATTTTTAGGAAGGAAAAATAATTTAAAAAAAAAAAACAAGAAAGAGGCAAAAACCCAAAAATAAAACACAAAGTGAATAGGCAGGAATTTACAGGCCTCGCAGAATTAAATAAGGCTGTATTTGATAGGTAAGAATTTTCAGTTCATTAATTTTACATAACTAAGCATCTTGTTTTAAAAACTGCAGGTCATTGTTAAAATTAGTTAATCTACATATATGTATAAGAATATATGTTAATCTACATATGCATGTATAAGAATATATGTATAAATAAAATGACAATAATCAGAGGTAAAGAATTACAGTAATTTCTGTCTGATCAGTGAAAGATTCTTATTGAACAGATCCTAGTTCTACAAAAGTGCCATTTGTTTTGCCTCTCAAACAATCTTCAATGTAAAAAAGTTGAGAAATGTTTTCAATCAGAACAGAAAAATGCTTACTAATTGTGGCCAACTAGAACACCACAAGTTTTAAGCTGGTGAATACATTTCAGAAAATAACAAAAGGCTTTATTAAAGCCTTTCTGTTTTGCCAGAAGTGAATCTTATCAAGGGAGAGCCTAAACATATCTCATCCTGGTCTGTTTCTGTGCTTCTGAAGCAAAACTGTCATATTAAATCTTCCTGTAAAATTTGAAATGCAGCTTTGTGGGCGTCTTGACTCAAAATGCACAACTTATGAGGAATAGCTCATGCAGCAACATCTTGCAAAGGATAATGCTTTGTTCTACTAATGAAATATTAAAAAAAAAACCTTGACAGCTGTTAAATTTGTGTCATGTACAGACTAGAAAAATTGGTAAAGTGTGTTTGTTTCTGTCTGTATCTACCCCTCCTCCCTACACATACAGACATTTCTGTTTTTTATTGTAACAGATGTGGTGATGGAGATGCACCCATTATTCACTATTAAACAGTGAATTTCCAGGGAAAATGGTAAAAAGCTTCACAGGCAAACCTAAGAGCCATGCCACTTATTTAAAATAACAAAATGTCATCTTGATTCAGCTCATCATTAGCTACCAAGTGGATTGGTTAGATACTGGGGAAAAAGTCAAGCTACACTTTTACCATCTTCATCTTCCATTTGTCATGGCAACTACAGAACAGGCAATGCTGGTAGATCAGTTTTGCAGTGAAGCCTGCTGTGATACCTTCTTCCATGCCATGGGTTCCAGAGGGTTGAGGAAACCTCCATGGCAGATTTGGAAAAGTCCAAAGCAAGTCCACTCATATGACCTTGGATGATGCCTGAGAGAGATGAGTGTGTTTTAAATATGACAAATAACCATCCGATATTTTGAAGCACTGTATCAAGAATTTGGTATGTCCTGGAGATGGTTTTTGTGTCCAGCTCCAGAAGGACAGAAAGTTGACATTGGGCTATTCTGCAAGTGGTGGGGCAAGGTTAGGATGCAGTAGTGCAAACTAACTCTGCCCAAAGCCAAGATGTTCGATCCTGAACAGCTCAAGTTTAACTCAGCCTTCCATTCTTCTGAGACCAGTAAAATGAGGACCCAGATTGTTGGGGGCAGTATGCTGACCTGTAAATCGCTTAGACAGGGCTGTAAAGCACTGTGAAGCAGTATATAAGTCTAAGTGCTATTGCTATTCTCCTTTGTGGGGAGTGGTATTAGCACAGAGGTGGAATACTGGAATATCAAAATCTCACTTAGCGATTGTGTGCTTGCTCAACACTAGCTGTGATTGCTTCTGCATCCTTGTTTCCTGGCACTAAAAGAGAAGTTGGCATTATCTAGCAAACTGCCCACTGGAATAGCTGGTAAGCCACATGTCTAATGTTTCCCCTCTTCCCCACTCCAGGGACTGAATATGGTCTGCTGCATGTAGAGCCCACAGGCTTGGCTTGCTACCCTTATTAAGCCTGTGATCCAGCCGATACACCGCTGCTTACTCCCTGCCTTGGGCTTATCTTCAATATTATATGTATACCTGCTGGCTGGAGAACGAAAGCCCACAATTGACAAGATGGAGAAACCCCGTTACAGATTGAAAGAACTCCCACTAATGCAATTCATATCGTTCTAGTTACTGTTAATTTAATTTATAATGCGGTGACCAATTTAGCTTTTGCAATTTTATCAACTTGTTGCACTGTTGATTTGGGATAAATCAGCTGGAATAACTAAATCGTGTAAATGCTGCTGCAGGTTAATGGAACCAATTCTTTAAAATAAAAAAACAGGGATCTGAGATGTAGATGGATTTTTTTCCTCTTTCCTGTTTGTCCTGCAAAATTAGCCTGATCCTGAATTATAGACTCTCATCCAAGTTAACAAGGTACACGATATTCCTAGCCACTTCCTCCTAGTGTATTTGACAGAATCCGTTGCATCTAAAAGCTCAGGCTTGGCTGCTTGGTGGGCAGTAGCTGACCTTGGGAAGAAGCTGAGCTGAGCTGAACTGCCTTTTTTACGGTTTTGCAGGCAGGAGGTTCACAAGTCATCTTCACGAACCCACTGGAGATTGTCAAGATTCGCTTGCAGGTAGCAGGAGAAATCACCACTGGACCCAGAGTTAGCGCCCTCACCGTTCTGAAGGACTTGGGGCTTTTTGGTCTGTATAAGGTATATTCTTTATTGGTTTTGCTTCTTCACTCTCTTATCATATGCCAGAGAGCCTGTTGACAGTAAAGAAACAATTCTCTCTCTCCCCCCCTGCAAAGAAACCTTCATATGTGATGGGGTATAGGGCAGTGATGGCGAACCTTTTAGAGACCGAGTGCCCAAAAACTAGCCCCGCCCTGCTCCCCCACCCTCGTCCTGCCTGCTCCGCCCCCACCCCGCCCCTGCCCACCTGCAGGGCAAACTTACCGCCTCCATGGCCTGCCGCAGATCACCCAGGCAGCCCAGCAGTGCCATGGTGGCCATGCCCTCCGCCCAGGCCCCGCAGCATCAGCTGCCATGTCCTTGGCTGCGCTGCTCCGCATGGGCTGTGCTTTGGGGTGACTCTCCCCCGGGGGGGGCTGCTGGTGAGGAGGGGGCCGCAGGGGGAGGCGGGGCTGGGGTGATGGCATGCGTGCCCACAGAGAGGTCCCTGAGTGCCATTCTGGCACGCGTGCCATAGGTTCGCCACCACTGGTATAGGGGAATCTTTTCACATTTGAAAAATATTCTCTTTGGGCACAGGGGTCCATTGCCAAAAATCCACCTGTACAGGTAGTCCTCAACTTACGATTTTTTTCAGCCTCAGCCTATCCCCTGAGGCACCATATGCTCCAAATAACAACCACATAACAACCACAACAGGGAGAACTGGGATTACATGGCCAGTTCGCTTAATGACCACAATGCCGTAGGACCATAATTCTGGGCTCGATTGTGGTCGTAAGTTGAGGACTACTTGAATATTGGTGGCCAAAGCCTTTGTGGAAAGTCGTCTCTGCTTTATTCTGTGTGCACTTTCACCCAAAGTTACAGGGATTAAAATACTGCAGACCTGCTGGATATTGGCACTGCTTTGCTGCTTTCCATTTCTGGGTGGGGAAGAAGGGAGGAAAGAAAGAAAGACTCTTCTTGCTTTTATTTTATATTTGTTCTGCAGCCCCAAATTATTTGAACATTTCTGTTGTAGCTGTGCTGTCTCTATTGTTGCGTTCGCAGCGGGCTACTCTCTTTGTCGTAATATGACGACAGGGAAAGGGTAGTAGAATTTAGCAAGATTCCAATCTTTTAGGAGTTAAGTGGCGGGATTTGTCTAGAATGGATTTTGTTAAAAAAGAAAAAAAAATAGCCAGGCCCAAAATGCCCTGCTCTTTCGGAAGATGCTAGTCAAGATTCTTTCCCTGCAGGTCTGCTTATTTCCATCATTGTAAATAAGAGGTAATGGAGCAAAAGCTATTCGTTTTCTTACACTGGGTGAGGTATTCCTTTGCCCTTCACCGGGGCAAGGGGCTAATATGTAAATTCAACAGATAGTAGCAGTTACGGCGCTCTTATAAAATAGAATTCGTTGGTTCTATATAAAATAGAATCTCACATTAGTTCATGGCTTTGTGACAAGAGCACAGGAACATTGCACAGCCACTTCCCTTTCAACTTAAAATTCACGCAGAGACTCTTCTTTTTTTAAGGGCAATTTCAAGCAAGATTTCATTGCAGTTTGCTTTTTTTTTTTTTTTAAGGCAAAGGATGTGAATAATTCCTGTTTTGCTTGCACGTTATCTGAAATGAGGATTGCACAGATTCCCAGATGTGCAGCCTAGCCCTATCAATAGAGGAGAATATTTGTAGCTCAGGATTGAAATGAGGGGTCCTTGATGTTCTCTGAGCTTGTTTTCTTGCAGACATTTCATTACCCAAATTAGATAATATCGTCACTACACTTGATGATGTTACCTAGTTTTAGGTAATGAAATGTCTGCAACAAAACAACCAAGCTCAGAGAGCACCAAGGACCCCTCAGCCTACCCCTTTCTTAATTGACTTAATGGATTTTGAAGAGGACAGATATGGCCATAGATTGAAAAAAATCCAATATGTATTGGCCCAAGCCATCCATAGTTCCTGCTTTGCAGATCTTTCTCCACCAGTTGAGTTTTGGATTTGACTCTAGTGCATCGGAAGAATAATACACAATCAATGTACATGGATGGGATGCGGGTGGTGGTAATTGGAAGATCTCAAGCAGAGTTTTCATCCCAAATGTTCCTGTGTCAAACAGAGCCCATGTTTGGGATGAATGAATGTTGCAAAAGGTAGCCTCTATCTGGCCTATATTGTCCTCCAATTGGTCTTAGAATGGAATTGTTCTTCTCTCATCTTCTATTTCCACCCAACAAATGACCGAAGATCCTTGAGATCTGCCATCTTAGAATACCCTTAAAAGTTATTTTAGCCAAGAAGGTATTCCCGTTCCTTGCCTTGTTTCAACACAATCGAAGCACAAAGCCTTTTTTGGGGGAGGGGGATGTACCATTTTTCTATCTTAGTTGTTTGGAACTTTCTTAGTTCCGCAGGAGGAGACTTAAGATCATTGGGTTGGTTTGCTGTGTCACAAAGTCATTTTTGCCCAACACATTATAGGCACTATAATAATTTGCACTTCCCATATCCACCGTGTGCCCTGTTGCCTTGTGATCAGAGGCAGTGAGAATTCCTCCTGTATGCGTGACTGATTCATTCTTTGTTTCTCTTTTCCACATGACAGGGAGCGAAGGCATGTTTTCTCCGAGACATTCCCTTTTCTGCAATCTATTTTCCTGTCTATGCGCATTGTAAACTGATGCTTGCAGATGAAAATGGCCATGTGGGAGGGCTTAATCTCCTTACAGCTGGTGCTATTGCAGGTAACTTTGTTGAGTAATTGGCAAATAAGTCCACCCCACCCCCCCGCATTCAAATTCTTGGCAACATTTAGTATTCATTAGACCACGTATAGGAAGCTAATATACTATTGTGTTTAACTTAATCCAAATTTGATCACCTTTATCCCTGGTGGGAGGTAGCCTAATTTTGATGATGGCTAATTACATTTGCATAATGTGGATAAACAGCTTAATGCAGCTCAGCAACATGTAGTCAAATTGGGTTGGTGGGTTGGCTGGGACTTGCCCTTGTTTCAAAGCTCTCAGCTTAGGTGACCGTTTTTCAAGGCAGTAAGAATAATCTATGGTCTTTTCCTACGTTTGGAACAAAACTCTTAATTTTGGCAGGGTATGCAAAATGAAAGGCCCAATTTAGGCAGTTACAGTTCGGCTTTGGGAAGCTGTGCTCGTATTGGTTGGAAGGAGAAACTTAAAATATGTCTGTAAAAGAAGAAAGGGAATTAGTCCTTGATCTTGGTGTGGGGAAAAAAAGACATTTATCTATTTGAAGTTTCTCCTCTCCATTCCACTGGCGGTTCTCATTTAGGCGCATTGCCACTCGGTTAGGAACAATATATTAAGCCAGTTCTTGTTGATCACGTGAGGTCCCCTAAGTTTCATATATGGTTACCTAGCAACCTCCTCCTCTCTAAGCCTGTGTGCATACAGCACTCAAACTGATTGAGAGCAAGTGGGGACTGACATTTGCTTGTAGGAATTGCTCTTTAGAATTGGTGCAATCTACTGTGTTGCCAGATTTGTAGTGAGAAATATTCAGAGTGGGGGGTGGGGGAGAAGAAATGTGGCCCAAACATTTTTTCGGCTCATCCTGGTCGAATACAGGTAGTCCTCAACTTATGACCTCAACTGAGTTCAAATTTTCTCTTGCTAAGTGTGACATTTGTTAAGCGAGTTTTGCCTCATTTTGTGATATATATATATATATTTGCCTCAATTGTTAAATGAATCACTGCCGTTGTTAAGTTAGTAACATGGTTGTTAAGTGAATCTGGCTCCCCCATTGCCTTTGCTTGTCAGAAGGTCACAAAAGGGGATCACATGACTCCAGGACACTGCAACTGTCATAAGAATGAGTCAATCGTTAAGCATCTGAATTTTGATCACATGACCATGGGGCTGCTGCAACAACTGTAAATGTGAAAAATGGTCATAAGTCACTTTTTTTCAACGATGTAACTTTGAATGGCCATTAAGTGAACTGTTGTAAGTTAAGGACTACCTGTACAGTGCTATTTAAAACCCATCAGTCTTGGACGAAGTTATGGGGAGCTCCTCTTTTGTCACAGTTCTGAATGAAACTCTGAAGCTGTTCTTCTAAAACTTCAATACTTCTCCTGGAGGTATTTCTATGTACTATTTCTCACTTCTGGTAGTACTTAGACTCAGCTGAAGTCCATTTCTCCCCAAGGTGTGCCTGCTGCTTCTTTGGTGACTCCTGCTGATGTCATCAAGACGAGACTGCAAGTGGCTGCTCGTGCTGGTCAGACAACATACAATGGAGTCATTGATTGTTTTGCAAAGATACTTCGGGAAGAAGGGCCGTCTGCTTTTTGGAAGGGAGCTACAGGCAAGAAAAAGATTTCACATTCTCATCAGTAGAGAACTCATCTGTATTAATGAATGGTATTAAAATTGTGAGAGTGCTGGATGCAGCCTTGTATCTGTTTCCCCCTCTGGCAACTTCAGATCCATCTTCATATCTTGATCAGTACATTGAATGTATAGCCTCACTGGTGGGAGTGAGGACAACAAGGTGATGATTTGTAGGAGAGATTAGAGATTCTAGTTTTCATAGAACACCATGAACAGATTTTTCTTTAGTTGTGCTTGTGACATGCTGATGGATTAGTACTGATTTTACTATTACTAGATAACGTTGGATGTCATATTAATTAAGGAATTAATACATCTGCCTACTTCAGCAGAGGATTAAAACCCACAAAAAAAACCCCACAACCCAGAATAGAAACCTCATAAAAGTATGGGAATTGTATTAATCCACACAGACCAAACAACAAATCTATCAACAGGATTAATCTCCTGGCTCCAATGCCTACAGGCACATCCCGGTCTTTAATGCCTATAACATGAATAACTCTGACTAAAGTCTCCCAACCCAGGAATAAGCATAACTGGTACAGACAACCTGCTCAAAGGCCCTACAGCTATCACCTGTTCTTTGAACAGGAACTGGGAGTCCTTCTGGAATCCCAAAATGTGCACCAATTTTGTCTGGAGGGCTATCCCCCATCAGACATAAAAATGGAAAGTCACAGGATTTGGGAGGCCTTAAAACCCACAGCAATTTACAAAGCTAGGATAGAAGTGAGCATACTGATGACTTTTTGCTGTTTCAATGGATCACTTTCCCCAGGGACTTTATAGGGAGGAAATAAGAAAAGAGTAGTTCCCGAGAATAGTACCTGCCCTATGTAATAGCCTCTCTCTGGAGATGTAGACAACCCAACTCTACTGGCCTTTCAGTAGGCCATGGAAACTTGACTCTAAAGAGAAGTAAGTCGAACATATGTCATACTCCATTGCTTGTTTATAATATAGAGAAATGTTTACAGGGACACAAGAGGTTCGGGACAAGAATGTGGTTGAATTTTTGTAACAGCTTATATTGTGTTGTTGGCTGGGAGCCCAAATGGTTTGCACTGTATGTTAGATAGAAGCAAGGCAGAATATGGATCTGTGAATTAATGCATCACAAACCAAAGTAGTTGGGTTTGACATGGGAGATGATCTGAACAATTGCAAAGCATATATAAGTGGCAACCCCCCCTCCAAATCTAGAGCAAGTAGAAGAGTTTATTTTTATATAATTTTTTTTTCAAAAAACGAAATGGGATGGAGAATTTTTCAGATGTACAGATGTGTATAAAAATAGTGGCTGATGTGTGATCTGTTGCAAAGAAAGTGTTTTGCAAGAAGAAATGAAATGACTTTTTTAATGAACATCTGCCCATTTTGTTTTATAGAAGAGAGGATCGGAGATCAGGAGAATGTAAAGCAACTTGAGTGCAGAGGGTAGGGGTATAAACAAGAAGTGGTAAAAATGAATAGGTGCTTGATGAATGTGGATTAAATAAAAATGTGAATGACCAGTTTAAAAAGAAGTATGTTGAGGTGACCTGGTTATATAGAGAACATTAAAAAAAAGTTGCGTATCAAAACAAATATGAGAAGGAAGAGTGAAATCATGGGTGGATAGAGTTGTGATTCTCAGGAGAAAGGGAGAAGTGAGAAATTTAAAGGACAAAAAGTGCATGAAGTGGTTTATGGACATGGTGATAGCAACTGTGGTTTCAAGGACAGAAAACTATGGAGTGGTATTTGTGAATGGTGGTCGTGTAAATTAAATTTAGATTTTCTCCCCTCTCATCTGTTATATTTATTTTGCTTGTTATTTCTTGTTCTTTCTATGCTCTCCATAACAGTGCTTATGAGAGGGGAATAATGTTTTCAGTATATTTTATGTGTGTTACATTGAACTCTTCCTTTTCAACAGCCCGAGTGTTCAGATCCTCACCCCAGTTTGGTGTTACTTTAGTGACTTACGAACTTCTGCAGCGCTGGCTCTATGTGGATTTTGGAGGCATGTAAGTATAAATGATCATCTAAATTTTAAATGAGGTTGACTTATGTACCAGCCCATTACATTTTTTTTGCTGATGAAACTCCGTAAATTGTATAGTATTTCTGCCTTTCTTTGTTTTTATAAGTACAGAAAATATCAGGTAAAAGCAATTTGTATCAGAGGGAGCTTTCCCATTCGTAGAAAGCAGCACCCGTATCAAAGAGTATACAATTAAAGTTTCATGAAATGGTTTTATGAGAATGAGGCCATAGTATGGCAGACCAGCTGGTTCAAACGGGACTCGATTGGATAGAATTTCAAGTCAAAATTTGTCCACAGTGTCTGTGAAGTACAACTGTAAAATGACAATGGTTGAAGAACTTCCATCCTCAAATTCAAGAATTGTACAGTGCTATTGGAAATTAAATAGAATCTTTACAAAAATGGATAAATAGCAGGGTAATAAATAGAGTAACTACTACCCAGTGTACTTTCTAATCATAGGAAATGGTTAAGGCTATTTACATCCAGCACTAAATACACTCCCAAAAAACCTATAAAGAAGGAAGAAACCCCACACTCACTCACACTGATGATGTTACCTCGTTGGATATTGAGACATCTGCAAGCAAACAAGCTCAGAGAGCACCAAGGACTCCATAAAATAAAAATGTTTTTATTCCTATTTTGTGCAAAACACATAAAAAAAAAAATTCCAGGCAGCCTGATATTGCAGAAAAAAAAGGGTTACTAAGAGGGAGACCAGCATTCTCCTGATGGGACCTACTAAGGCAGTAGTGGCGAACCTATGGCACGGGTGCCAGAGGCGGCACTCAGAGCCCTCTCTGTGGGCACACACGCCATCGCCCCAGTCCTAGGTCTTCAGCTGGGTTTTATAAAACCTGTTCGCTTTAGGCCTCCGCTGCCGTGTGCAAAAAAAAAATAATCAGTCAATTTCAACTTCTCGCGGGGAAAAAAAAGATCTTGCAAAGTTGGAATTGATTGAACTTTTTAGTCCCACCCAGTCTGCCGTTACCACCGCAGCCACGCTCACCCAATGGGCCACACCCACCCAGCACCCGACGATGCGTAAGTGGGTTTTGGGTTGCAGTTTGGGCACTCGGTCTCTAAAAGGTTCGCCATCACTGAACTAAGGTGTTGTACATTGATAGGAGGGTAAAAGTTCCTTCCACTCAAGAAAGAGCTTTTTTTCAAGTCCCAGGCAGTTTGGGCTTGGTTTAGAAGAGATGACTGTCTGGGATGACAAATGAGTAGACTTGAATTGGGAGAAATGAAAACATCTTGTGTGGAAGTGTCCCAAGGTGGATGATTTTTTTTTTATTACCAAGTTGGATACTAATCAAATATAGCAGTCACTGCACAGCCCTAATTTTAATGCACATGCATGTCTGTGTGTGTGCGCAAACACACAGATAAGTTAAAGCCGCAGGCTATAGTTAAGGAGAAACAGGATTAAACCCAGAAAATAGTGATCAGAAGTATGTTAGATAGAAGCCAAAGTATATGCTTTATAATATAGATTTAGGTATACCAAAACTCTTTTAGACACCCTCTGCGGCCTTGTTAACCATCTGTTCAAAACAGTGCTTCTTGGAAAAAAGAAACACTTTTTAACATTTGGCCAGATCATACATAGATTAGCATGGCTATGAATTTCCTAAGGGAAGAATCACCTGGCCTGGATTTGTTTACACCTTAGCCCCAATAGTCGCTATGTAAGAGGATGGTGATAAGCATGTGATCAGATACATACCTGGTGAACAAGCCATAAGCATAAAACTTAGCAGTGACAAAAATGGATTCAAATTATTGGTTTTGGTGCTATTAAGTCATGGTTATTTAGTTATATACAGTATTTGTGAGCCAAGCCTGTTGTTGTCAGTGAACCAGGATTAAAGCAGAACATGCTGTAACACAGTTACGCTAAGAGTAGCTGAATGTGGCTAATGTTTGCTTGTTTGTCTCTTACTAGCAAGCCCTCCGGCTCAGAACCACATCCCAAGTCTCGAATCTCAGGCCTTCCTCCTGTTAATCCTGATCACCTTGGTGGATATCGGCTTGCCACAGCTACTTTTGCGGGAATTGAAAACAAATTTGGGCTTTCTCTTCCAAAATTTCGAGCAGCGAGTGCCACTCCTGTGCAAACCAAAGCAGCAGCTTGAATCCTGAGCTGACTTTTCCAGCAGGCAAAAGCGGCCACAGAGGACAAATCCAAGAACAGTCCTTGGCTCTCCAGCCAGCTGCATGACATTTTATTGAACAGAGACAGAACACTGAATCATTGCTTCTTTCTATACAAAGATACAATTTGTTGTTCGCCCACAGGAGATTGATTTGGGCTTTATGATCAAGTCATTGATCTTTTCTCCTCTTCTGATGGCTTGAATTAGTAACCAGGGCTTTGGCTTTGCACAGCTTGCACTCCATGTTACTGTACATATTGTACATCTTTGTACAGAGACATAATTATGGCATTGAAATTGCAGTTGCATTTCTAGAAACAGATATTACAATTCTAAGTAGTTTGAAATGTACAGACTGTTTTGAAAGTGTTTTACTAAAAAATCATGTGACAATAAAATGTATTTAAAACCAGAGCCTTGTAGTGTCTTTTCCTTGACACTGAATCTTTAAGAGACTAAGTTTTAAAGAAGATAAAATTAACCTATCAACGTTGCGCCTCAGTAATGTTCTAATACTCTGGTGTTTAGGTTTTTATTTTATTTTTTTTAAAAAAAACCTTCCTTATATGTGTATGTGTACAATTTAAAAAAACCCAAAGAAGCTGAAGAATTAGTAATGTCTCTGGCCTCCCCATTATAGACTGAGGAGAAAAAATGCAGCATGTTTTTAAGATCTGGAAATGTGGTCTCGGTGTTTTGCCAGTAATTAAGTGAATGCAAGGAGAGCTACTTAATGATGAAGCTATGGCAATATGCAAGGGCAACAGAATTTCAGGCAAGGCACCCATGTGACTATTTCCTTCTTAATTGGTGGCTTATCTACAAAGGAACTATGCTATACACCCATATGCTCCTATATGCATATATAGCTTTCAAAAAATAGTGAACATTAGAATAGAAAGTGCTAGATAAAAAATGCAAGACTTTCTTGGAATCAGGTTCTCTATCTTTGGGAGATCAATACCAAGGTAATGAACCATCAACGGTTCAATAAGCTGGTTAAAATCTATACTCACTCAGATGCCTGATCCAGACCTCAGGCAGATGCAATAAACCCATCAAAATAGAAACACCATTTCCAACAACCAATTAATAGATACCTCCAAGAAAACTTCCAATCACCACCAACTGCCCTTAAGTCCAGGTCTTACACAAACTGTAAGGCCACTGCCTCCCCCCACTTCTGAATTGTTACACCAAGGAAGCCTCATAGGGAAATGGGGCAAAAATGTCTGCAAAAACCTCAAACGCTTCCCAAAGGCTGGAGAACCGGGTTACCAATAGGTGCAACAAAGCTGATACATCACTATTCCAAGAAATCCATATGAATGGAAGACTCTTTACAAAATCATTTTTAAAATATTTGTCGGCTATAGGCAATATTTTGTATCTATGTGGATCATTTTAAAGGCGCCATCTGAACAAGACCATCCTGTGTCCTACTCTGAAGTAAGCAACTTTTTAAAATGACACTGATGACTGCAGAGTGCCTCATGATGCCATGATGGGAGAAATAGGATTGAAATATTCAGCCTTCTATATATAGTGGCAAATAAGGCAAGAATTGTAGGGGTCAAAATCCACTAAAAAAATTGGTTTGGGCTTATCTGCGAGTATGTATAGTAGGTTGTTCCCTTAGCGTCTTTAAAGTACCATATATGTCTTATATACTTGCAGATACTCTAATCTGTGGATAAGCAGATCCTCAAACTTTTTAACCAAATACCATGAAAAATGCACCAACTGCTGATAAGCCAATTGTGAAAATTAAATCATACAAAAACTTTGAGGGTAGGCTTACCCATGAATGACACTTTTTCATAATACTGTACTTGGGTTAAAAATGTCAGAGTCAGCAAATCTGTCAATGGGCTTATCTATGAGTATATACAGTTTTTCTCCAATATGCATTAACTTATTTTACCCACCCTGCCCCACCCCCAAACATATCCCTGAAATATGCCATTTTTCTCCTCAATTAAAACAGCACAAACCAGGTACATCTGAAAAAAAAGAATGGGAAAAAAGTTTGCATGTGATATTAAAGCCACAGGTTGCCCATCCATTCTAAGCAACTATAGGTAAAAGCCTGTAAGCTGTTATTTCAGAAGCAATTAAAATTACAAATGCAAAAAAAATCTTATTGCGCAGAAGGACAGTAACTGGCATTTATAAAAAAATGAAACTATCACCAATGGCAAAATCAACTTTATAGCAATGCAAAATCTTGAAGGTTAAGATCCCTTACTTTATGGCCAATTTGCTGGTTAGTTTACAAAATGTTTAAACTGTACTAAAAAACTTTATCTGAAGCTTTATTTTTAATATTTCCACAAGAAATCTAAAGTGAATTTGAAATCAGAGAATCTGTTCTATTCCTGGTTACACGAGATTGTTGTGAATTTACCATACAAAAATGAAGTGCTGCCTGTTAAATTCTAGAAAAGTGCCCAGAGAAATTAAAGATTATCCTGTGGTCACAGGATTTCAAAAAGATTTCATTTTTTTCCCTTTTTAGGCAGAATTATGCAAGCTATATCCAATTCAACAATTTAAGCTGAAGTTTTAAACCAAAAAATCATTTGTACTCTTTTTATTATAAATAGAAAGTACATTTTTAGTTTTCTTTTCCCTACAAATCTCCTTGTATCACTTATCAACATGTAACACAATTCTATTTAAAAAAATCAAGTCTTTAAATGGATATGTATGATAAAAACATCATATATTTTATTTATAAAGAATCCTTACTAACTACACAGAATTAACAAAAAAATCCAAGGTGTTTTAGAAATTTTCCATTAATTAAAATTTGTTTATTAAGATTATTTTTATTCCTTTACATGATCTACCACCATGGAGCCTACTGTATAACAATTAGGATAAAGGTTACTGTGAACAGATACATGTGTAACTCTAAGCAGTTCCATAATCTTTTCCCCTCAGACATAGGTTTACATAACTTACTTAAATGCCATTGAAAGTTGGACAGCCTCAGTAACTTTAAATATACAATATAAGTAGTGTTTCAACAGAAGATATGACTTGCCAAGTTGGGATAAATATTAATGTATGCAGATTAGATTAAGAATATGTGATTTAGCTTTTAAAAAGCAACTTCACAAGATCTGCTTCAGTAATCTTTACACACTTGTCAAATCCAGAGTTTACTGCATGTTTTCACTTTCAAGTTGCTGCTGCAGACTAGAACATGCTACTACATTGAAGCTTTTTTTAGCTCATTCCCAAATTCATTGCTAGAATCCACGGTAAAATTTTACGAAGGAATTCGAGTTGCCGCTTCCTCTTCTGCATCAGCTCTGTTTGCATTAATTTCGGCTAATGTCCGACCAAAACGTGTCCACTCATCACTTCGGGGAACAGCAATTTGCTGTGGAGAATTAGTTATATGGGAGGTATTAGTAAACATATGAATATGCTGATTTTTTTTAAAAAAAAAATTCATTGGTTTGCATCCAAAATCTAGAATTGAAACAAAGATACATTTCTAGGTTCCCTGAATTTTTATGTATATGCAAAATGTCTTTCAACACGAAGAGTAGGCTCCATCTCCATTACAATGAAATCACAGCGAGCAAAGATCTAGGCAGTAGCATCTAGCCAGAGTCTAATTGGACACAAACTGTTCATAGGGTGAGGATAATATATTTCACATTCTTCTGTTTTCTAGCAGAATTGTACTTCCAACCTGCTGTTCTACTGTTTGGTGAGACCAGATGTAGGGAAAAAACAATTTGAAAGCTATTTACTTGTCCAAATCTAAGCCACACCTATTAGTTTGAATAACTTTGACAGCCCTGGAGAAGTTCCCCAAACTCAAATATAAAGGATTCTGAAGTGAAACAAAAGTAGTCACACTTTGGCCTTCTGATCTAAACTCAGTTGCAAACTGTATCTTTGTTATGCAGTAGCAATCCCTTTCATATTCTCTAGTTTTAAACTAGGTGGATACAAACAACTTTTTACATTATTTTGCAACACGAAAAAATCTGAATAACTTTCCTACAATCTTTTCTGAAAAAAAAAGTTTGCAATTTGATAGTCCTGCCTACTGTTGCCATCTGATGACTACAAAATGCTTGCCCCCAGAATAAAATAGGAATGATGGATGAGCAGCTGCATTATGGGAAACTGGGTTGGGCAGTAGTCTCCCAGAAACGGGAAAGTTTGAAGTAATTTTAGGCTGCTTCACAAAACTATATTCATCATAATTTCTTTTCATCTTCGCAAGCACATCCACTCATACTTAAATCTGCCCAAACTTTAAATAGAGAGACACTTTCTAAATTGAAACAAAAACATGACTCCTATGCACTCTTTATTATTGAAGCAAAACAAAATAAGTTAGAAAATTACCTACCTCTCCCACATCATAAATTACTATTTGTCCTTCGGAATCTCCCACAGCAATCTCACGTCCTGAATTTGTCCATCTTACATGATTAAGGGCTGGATTTCCGTCCACGGTAATACTTGCTGTTGGCACCTACCCCAGTTCAAACAATAATGCATTGTCATGATTTATACCCTCTTTGGAATTTTGCTAGATTTGTCGCAAATATTCAGAGGATAATATGACCATTAAAGTTATCTAGCTGTCCCTTATCCTAACACAACAGAGAAGGAAATATTTTACCTTTAACAATATAAATCTCTCTGATATACCCACACAAGGCCCAATGAAAGATGGATTTAGTAATGATAGGAATTAGAGCACCAAGCCTTCAAAGATGACAGCTCCAAGTTACCGAGTTCTTCCTTGCTTGGATAAAACCTTGCCTGGATATGCTGAGTTTGAATTACACTGGAAAAATTACTTTATTATAGGTAATCCTCTTCCACTCAAGCACATCATAGCGAGCGAAGCTGATTGCTGCACAAAAGTAGTACTAAATATACCCACAGTCTGATGCTTTAAAGCATTCAGTGAGAACATCCTGCCTAGGTTTTGCTCAGTGCTCAGCAACTGATAGCACTGCATTCCTTAGCTATACAAGGAATACCAGCTTCATGGAGCTTTTCTGTTTCAACTATTTGTTAGAATGATACAATATGCACTGTGTCTGATGTACAAAGAACCTGTATGCATGCCAGATCACAAAAAAGCCCTGGCTTTACCCTACGCTAGAGTTAGATGAAACAATGTCATGGCATATTCTTACCAGCATAAGCCACATATACTGTCATTCATTTTCTGGTCATTTAAAACATATTATTAATTTTATTAATCAAATTTATATAGCTGCCCAACTCACCAAGGGAGACTCTAGGTCAGTGGTGGCGAATCTATGGCACGCGTGCCAGAGGCGGCACTCAGAGCTCTCTCTGTGGGCACACGTGCTATGCCCCGGAGACGGCAAGGGACTGGCCCCCGCCGCCCTGGCCCCGCCCACCCAGTCTGCCATGACCACCACGGCCACACCCACCCGACACCCGGTGATAAATAAGTAGGTTTTGGGTTGCAGTTTGGGCACTGGGTCTCTAAAAGGTTCGCCATCACTGCTCTAGGTGCAACAATAGATGAAAAATATCAAAATAGAGAATCCAAATATATAAAAAATAGTATTAAATACCTAAGAAACAAAATGCAATCGAAGTGAAGGGAGAATAAAAAACGCCCCCCCTCACAATGGAGCCATCTAGCCAAGTCTCTGTTTCTGTAGAAGCCCAGACCAAGTCACATAACTAAGTCCTGAGGATCTTACAGAATATCAAAAGGTATGGGGCCAATCTAATTTTTTTTTTTGGGGGGGGGGGGGGGAGAATGTTCCGTAAGATGGGCACTACAATAGAGAAAACACATCTACTGGAACCCACCAAGTGTAAATCCCTGGCTAAAGGTACCAGCAGTATACCTCTTCTGCAAGATCTGATGGGAAGGGCTAATGTAAAAGGGGAAAGGCAGTCTCTTAGATCGGGGTCCCCAACCCCAGGTCTGCAGTATGCTAGAAACCAGGCTGCGCAAACGAGCAAAGCCCTATCCGTGCATGCAGGCAGCGCACAAAACCACGCCCCCTCCAGTCTGTGGAAAAACCTCTCTCCACGGAAGGGGTCCCTGGCGCTCAAAAGGTTGGGAGCTGCTGCCTTAGATTGCTCAGGCCCATGGCATTAAGGGCTTTATAGGTTAAAACCAGCACTTTGAATTGGAACTGGAAGTAAACTGGCACCCAGTGCAGCTTACAGAGCAGATGTCTAGTATGGGCTGTAGGAGTCACCTAATTGCCTGCACCCTTGCATGGTAAAGTAATTGAAGCTTCCGGATATTCTCCAAGGGCAGCCCCATGTAAAGCCCATTGCAGTGGTCCAATCTGGAGGTGACTTAGGGCAAGAGTGATTGTAAGCAGGACCTGCTGATCCAAGTATGGGCACAGCTGGTGCAGAAGACAAAGCTGTGCAAAGGCCTTTCTAGCCACGAGTGCATTCTGCTTATCATGCAGGAGTTGTGAATCTATAAGGACCCCCAGGTTGCACACTGTGTCTGTCTAGGACAGGGGTAGGCAACCTTGGCTCTTTTATGACTCGTGGACTTCAACTCCCAGAATTCCTGAGCCAGCATAGCTGGCTCAGGAATTCTGGGAGTTGAAGTCCACGAGTCATAAAAGAGCCAAGGTTGCCTATCCCTGGTCTAGGATAGTGCAACCCCATCTAGCACCAAAGATGGCATAGTCCTAGAATCAGAGGGCCCCAAAAACCAAAGCCATTCAGTCTTGCCAAAGTTCAGTTGAAGCCTATGGTTCCACCTCCAGACTCTTGCAGCCTCGAGGCACTAAGATAAGACAGTCAAGGCATCAATTGTAGAGATGTACAATTGGTACACGTGGCAATGGATGAGCTCACCCAGTGGCATGTAGATGTTTCAAAGGAAAGGAGAAAACACCATCCTGTGCCACCCCACATAGTTGGAGGTCAGAATGGGATGTCTTCTTCCTAATTATCACCAAATCACATTGACCTCAAAGGAAGGAGGCAAATCAGGACACCATGCCACCCACTTCCAGACATCTGAGCCGATCCAGAAAGATAACATGCTTGATAGTCTCAAGAGTCTCTGAGAGCTCAAGAATGGCATGGATGGATGCACTACCCCATCCTGTCCACGCAAGAGGTCATCCAAAAGCAGGACCAGTGTTCTTTTGGTCCCATACCCAGTCTGAACCCTAATAGAAAAGGATCAAGATAATCCAAAGCAACTGATTCAATGAAAAATTAACCAGTTTACAACATTAAAGGTTTAGCCTACAGACCTCTTTGTGAGATAAATTAGGCGAAGAGCCAAGAAAGATAAATGTTTTTCTGAACCACCATGTAATCTTGGGATACCAAACCAATTTGGCTTTACCTCAGTATCATTGTTGAGATTCCACAGATCAAGTCTTCCCATTCCATCTACACAGGCAAAGAGGGCAGGGTGTGTTGGTGACCACATCACATCATACACATAATCTGAGTTGTCTTCAAATGAATATAGAGGCTTGTTGTTCTAGGAGGGAAAAAACCCATTTAGCATTAATATATCTTGCAATTGCCAAAACAAAAATAATTAAGGCACAGTGGTAAGATTTATGATAGTCAGGAATCACTATTAACGGTATTATGTTTTCTGGCTTCAGGACCAAAGATTGGGCTGATGGTCAGCAGAGGGGATATGGCATACTGAATCCTTTTTGTGTATGTTGGAGATGGTGGAGTTAATAATAACAGCACACCTTTTTGTACTGAGTTAGAAAAAAGTATTATAGTGCCAAGAATTGACCATCTGTAATACAATTTATTGGCTGCAAAGATGAGCCTGGAAATAAAATGAACCCCTGGGTGAATGCCTGTATTTAATCCTGAGGACATCAAATGAAAGTTTAATAATGTTTTGTCTTTTGATTGTTCATTCATTATGTGTCATCATCTCTTAGTGGCAAAAGTTTCACTAAAAGCTTGAAATTTCCCAATTTGAAAAAATACTCAGTCATTCTTGGGATTTATACTAAATTATATTATATAAGTAGAGTAATGTAATTTTAACAATAAAATTAGATATGAATGAAGCTGCAATTCTTAATTTCCTCAGAGCTAAGAGATTGGATAACCCTGTGTCTGAAAGGGTATAGGGTTTCCTGCTTGAGCAGGAGGTTGGACTAGAAGACCTCCAAGGTCCCTTCCAACCCCATTATTCTATTATTAGAACTTCCATCATGCAGAATTTTATAATATTCATGAAACAAACAAGAAACTACTAGTTCATTTTGTGTATGTGTGTGTAACACTATTATACACTATAATGTAAACATAACATACTAATAGCAACTTTAAACTGCTACAATGGTTATAACGATCTATATTTATGAGAATTGCCTCAGCCAATGTAAGGCTGAATAATGGATAGATCTGGTCTGTACGTATTTTACTCCTATATTACAACCGTATATTATGGCACTGATGGATGCTTCAATCAAGAAAATTTAGTTCTACACAGACAATTTCCACAAGATGGGGTTTTATACAAGTCAATATTGTTTATATGTATCTATTGATACCTTAGTTGTCCAAAGCTTTACAGTCCAGTCAAAAGAAGAAGTTACAAATAGATGTGAAAAGTCTACAGGTCCAACTGCTGCATGGCAATGGATTCCTGTAATAGGTCCTTGGTGGCCTTCAAACATCTCACTGATTCCAGCTTTGCTGTTAAATGCATGCAAAGAAAAAATATTTTACTCTAAAAGAATGCAAATACTGATGCAAAACTCTAGATACAAAGTAGTATTTAATAATTCACAAAGAGGATCACAAATGATCTCTACATTATTGCATATTTCATGGAACTGAATTAAGCTCAGTAGCACTATAAATAAAAAACCGTATTAATTAAATAGACATTTGCTTTGAAAGATAACGTTTACAACATACTACATACCCTACATAGCTGTATTATTTTTTCAAATTCCAACTACTGTAAATATTAGGGCTCCCAAAATTAAGACATTATTGTCTTCCAAGAAACATCAAGCTTCCCAAGAGATGCATTTCCTGCGTAATTTTCAGTCTGAAATCAGGGATGATAAAGCCTCAACAGTATCAGTGCAAACTACCAATTTTGGTTAGTTCTAGCCCAAAGCACTGTACAGCATGGTTTGACGTATGTTTGAGAAGAGACTGGAGTTTCAATTTCATTTAAGAAAGCAATAGATAAGCTACAGCTATACAATTTCAAAACAGATTGAACAGCAGGAGCCAAGCTGCTCAATTTATGACTGGTGCGTGATAGTACTGTATAATTATCTACAAAAGCAAGAATTTGGGATATTCTGTCCCCTCCAAACTTGATTAATCAGCATATTCCGCATCAAAACTCAAAAGCTATTCTTATCTAGAAAAAAAATGAGATGAAGTTAATTGAAAGTTTTAATTATTAAATACCCTTTTAAAATCCTTACACAATTTCTTTTAGAGAAGTACCACTGTATATAATCATCCTATGACAATTAAAGAGCAGCAATCCCAAAATTATGTTTCTTAAAGTATGACCCTAGATGCAACACCTTGTGGCTGAAAAAATGGAATCCCAGGGTCTAATCACCTGCCATGGCGACATGCTGTGTAGACAGAGCCCTCTTCACTTCCAACGACAAAGTTGTTGACATCTCCAACAGGGAAGGACATAGAAGTGACAGCAACAGCTTTGGATTGCTTATGAACTAACTCCATGCTATCCTGGAGAGAAGGATATCACATTTGTTTTTTTCTGTTTTCCCAAACAACTCTTCTGCTAAGATCAGGGAGTATTTCTGATACTAGCTTTCTACAAAACATGTTTACTCTGTATACTTGTTTTATTTGTATTATCCAGTTGAAAGTATTTAATATAACAAAACTACACAGAGTATATAATGACAATGTAGGTATTTTTTCTCAACCTACGGAATGTATATTTCATTATGTTTATGTTCTGCCACATTATTTAGACTGAGAGTTAATCACCTAAAATCATTTAATGAGCTTCTATATTTAAATAAGCAGGTGAACTGAAATATTCTCAAAAATTCTACACTAGTTTAAGCTACATGCCAGCTCTCAGAATTCAGAAAAGAGTATTTAGATATACGGGACTGGGATATCAGACGCTTCATACTGCAGTAGCATACATTTATCTGCAGAACTTTCCTGAAACAGATATAACAATAAATGTTTGATATATTTAATATGAAATATACCTGTGGCTGTGAAAGCATATCCAGGCTCCATGAGCAAATCTTCCCATCAGTAGAAATGCTGATAAGATTATGGGCGTTCTGTGTCCCCACAATATTTACACAATATACAGGATGCTAAAGCAAAATCACATAGCACAGTTTAACAAAGCTTCTATGGAAATTTAAGGTATCTTCAAATAAATGCAAATCTAAATTTTAAATGATCAGGCAAGAAGGACAAGAAAGATATCCAGGGACTTAACAACCCATTTTTTTCTACAGCTAATCATTTGACCTTCCCCAGAAACTAAGATCTAGATTTGGTTGCTTAGCAATTTTGGAAGATTAGACACTTCACTGAAAGTACAAAAACCAGTGCTGATATAGGAAGGATTAAAGGTTTGTTCTTGAAGTACAGGTAGTCCTCACTTACTGACACTACTTGGGACCAGCAACTCTGACACAAAATGGGAAATTATGTGACTGTGACTGTTCTTCCAAGCTTGAAAAAGACAAGACTATTCAGTTTCACATCTTTGGCTTTTGTTTGCCTCTTAACCCCTCCCCCCCTGCCCTTTAAAATGCTTGAATGCCTGTTTACTGTCTTGTACACATCGAAAGCAATGTGACTGTGCAGCAGCCCAGGACTGGAAGTGGCGGGGGCACTAAGCAAACAGCTTACAGTACTCTCTTGAAATCTCTTCCTCTCCAATCTTTCTGCTCTGAGGTGGGGTGGAGGAAACAATTGATTTCTTTAGGCAATCAAGATACCTTTGCCTGATCATTTCCCATTGCCAGCACAATTGCATTGTTTTTGATATTTAGAATGGCAAATAGGTTACTCTCTTGTAATCCTTTCCACTCCAATCTCTCTGCTCTTGAAGGAAAAAAAAATCCACAGGTCAGGCACATGACAAAGCCTACTGATCGTAATGGCAATTATGTGATTGAGAAATGTCGTAAATGATTGCAAATTGGCCTTAAAGTTATTTTTCAGTACCCTTGTAATTTTCAACAACTGCTGAATGAGTGGTCAATAAATTAATACTACCTCTATGCCAACATTAGGAGAAGTTATGACAAGGGAAAGACCGAACATTAATAAAATGGAACAAAAGAAAAATAAAAGGAAATAGAAGGAACAGCTATAGTGATGTAAAAGCATGGTATACCTATCAACATTCCTAAGCACAGAGCAAAGGAATGACCAGACAGGCTAGATTTTGAAAATATGAATAGCTAATACTTTCATTTCAGGCCTACATGTTTTCCCAGCAGGGAAAATGTGCTTCTCAAGGGAAAGCGAGAGCTAAGGAACAAGTAAGATATGATCTCCTGTTCATAATGAAAAATTCAGAGACCTTGGAACCTGGAGAGAGACAAATATAGATAACAGGAAACACCATAGAACCAAGTAATGTGAAATAGTGAATTTACCCTTTCAGCAAAAGGTTTAATTCAAATAGGACCATAATATCTTTTATAAGACACTCATTTCTGAATGTTATATATTTTTCTTCACACATTCTGAATTTTATCCCATCATGCTGTAAGCACACAATATCCTAAATTACCGAATAAGCCAGCAATTTTTTTCTTATGTCTTGCCTTAGTTTCTTTTGCCACTACTTCTCACTTTTTCTGTGCAGTTTGCACAACACTGTTTATCCTCAAAGGGGATTGGGTGATGAAGATATCTGGATCTCCCGTTCCCTACCGTGTGAGCAGCAGCTGAAAGGGGGGTTCTCTGAACTGGTGTTCGCTTATTGCTACGGTTATCCCAGAGCACAATTTGTCCAGAGTATGTGCCACCAACCACCAGATTTGGATGAAATTTTGCAAATGTAGCAGACATAACAGCTGACTGTAAAATGAAAAAAGAATGTAAATGTTATTTCTGAATATGACTGTTTAATATTTGCTAAATGACTTCAGGAATGACTAACTCAGAAAAAGGCACACTAATTGGTCATCTTTTAGCCTATGAAATGGTATACTACATTAAATATATAACACAGGGAAATGAAACTTCATTATTATGCTTAAGGCTACTTTCTTTCTTTTTTTTTTTTATAAAAAGTTTTATTGGTTTTTTCCATTTTTTTCCAGCTTAGGACACAACGTGATGGTCAGGGTGTCAAATCATTCAAAAACAAAATCATATAAATATAGCTCAAATTAATTATCAAAAATTTCCTCTCTGTTTCCTAAATATAATATTGCTTATTAAAATTAATAGTTTTAGATAAAGTTCAATCAAACAAAAATCATCAATCACATGCGATTATAATAATCTATATCCTGTTTTTAAGCTTTACTAATTATAGTTGTCATACTCCAATTACGTTTTAGTAAACATATAGTTGGGATTTCAGGTATCCTTAATAATAGGTCATTCATTGAAACTGATTTTTCCCTATCACAAATAGCTCTTCCTCTCTCTCTATTACAACATAGTTATCATATTTAAAATAATAATATAAGTCCAACAGATACAGTTCTATTTTTAAAAATATATTCTATCATTTCGTCAATCTACATCTATAGAAAATCTTTTTAAGCCCTTGAAAAAGTTTACACCTTCAAATACTTATCAAGTATAATATCAGGAAATTCCCATCCTTCATTCATAATTAAATGAAACAAACTCTATCTATTACAACATAATTATCATATTTAAAATAATAATGTAAGTCCAAAAAATACATTTGTATTTTTAAAAATATATTCTATCATTTCATCAATCTACATCTATAAAGTCTTTTTACCCCCTGAAAAGATTTACTCCCTCAAAAAATTATCAACTATAATAACAGTAAATTCACATCCTTCATTCGTTACTAAATCAGACAAAATCTCTAAGGCCTTTTTAACCCATCAAGTAACATTTTATATCACGTTTAAACCTGACTCTAGCTTTCTTTCTATGCCAAGTTGGTTCCCATATTAAAGCTTTTCGGTTATCAAACCTCAAGATTTGATTACAAAAATTTCTAACCAATTCGAACTGAACAAAATTTCCTTCCCTTTTCGCCAATATCATCTGAGTATTATATTGACTTTTACTCGATGTTATGGTTATAAGTAAATTGTCCACTTTCTTGTATTTTCCAGAGGGTTGTGTCTGAATATCAATCTTTGTTATTTTTGGTAATTGAACTAAGTCAATTACAGTTACTTCTTGGTCATCAAAGTTATCCATCAGTTGTAGGTAATGTTGTGTAGAATTAGTTGGCTCAGTGGTTTCCACATTTTCTCCCAGTATAGATTCACAATTGGGTTGTAAGCATACTGTCTCTGTCTCTTTGAATTGTATTTCTTGATGTGTAGAGGCCTGTTCAGGATTATTCTATTCATCTTCTATTATTCCTTGCTCCATAACTTGATTCATCATTGGAGGGTCAATATGAGGTTCCAAGGTAGCATCTTTAGGTTTTCTCCAAGGTTTCCAGTAAGTTTTGAAGTCTTCTGTAAGTTCTAATATTTTTTCCAGTATTAAATCATAATCAAGATATGGATAACTTTAATCCATTTTGGTGGTAGACTAGCCTATTCCTTTATTAGAAAAAGATCCACAAATGTCCGCCTCCAAAGGTCTAATAGCCAGCTTCACCACCCAGCTGTCAAATTATCTTTTCTCTTTTATTATCATATGAAAATCCAATCCCTCTTCAAATAACAGGGAGAAGTACAGTTACAATTTCGCTTTTCACCACCAGATGTCCTCAGTAGACTATAAAGTCTTTTTTCCAAATTAATAAAGTTAAAGTTTTCTCTTTTTTTAAAAAGAAGTTAATAAGAGAGGTATCTCCAGCATTATCAAATTGAAAAAAAACAAAGTAACAATGTCCCTTTCTTCTTCTTTTCCCTTAACCCCCCCCCCAAAAGTACAATGGTAGAAAAAACAATCATAAAAAAATAAAATAAAATAATTAATCTTTTTCTTTTTAGCTCTTTTTCCCATATAGGCAGCCGCCGCTTTCTTAGAAAAGGGAAATAGTCAGGAACTCTTTACAGGAAAAGTCAGGATAGCGAGAGAAGGAAAGGTCTCACGGATTGACCACGGTGATTCTTCATGCTTAGTTGTTCTTTTGATTTGCGGTTGGTGCGGCTGAGTGATCGGCCGATCTTCTTCTCCGTCGGCCCTCAGAGATAGCTCGGACAGCTGGAGGAGCCGCCGCTTCTCCGCAGCCGAGCACAGCCTCCTCGGCGGTAGTCGCGCCCTCCAGGGCGACTTTCGACTCGCATAAGAGTCTACCGGCGGAGGGAAACTAGCTGACGAGGAGACGAGTCTCTTCTTGCAGCTAGAGGCGCTGCGATTCGGAACCGGAAGTCCTTAAGGCTACTTTCTTAAGCACGGGGGTCAGAAAGATAGTTGAGCCCAGATGTGTTGGTTCTGGTTTTCTCAGCTGTCATATTATCTTGTCTTTGTCTTACATTTATTATTTCACTAGTTGTTTCATTAGGTGCTTAGACTTGCACTTGGGAGATGGACAGCCATATAGACTTGAAACAAATATTTTACAATAATCTATATTGAGGCCAACTTGTACATTTCTACATTAGATTATTTTGTAATTTAATTATTTTTAAGTTGAAATAAGAGTCTTTTAATTTATTTCCCTTACATTTTTAGGCTATGCATATTTATCTTCAATATACAAATTGGGTTGAGATGTGGTTATATATTTTTAGTGATAAAATGCTGAGTCTGTACTTAATGCACAGAATGTCATCTTTTACATAGTATGAGATTGTGCAAGTTTAAATAAGGCACATTATGTTAATAAGAAGATGGTTGGATCCTTCAGACATCAACATGTGTTTGGAATGGGTTACATTTGAAATCCATGTCACCTCAGTTAAATCATTATGTTGACAATTAAAAGGCAAGTCTTGTCCACTTTCCCTAATACAAGATCTTTACCCCTGCAAGATAAGAACTTGCATTACCTGGCAGTGAAAGACATATTCTGGAGTTGTTTTCTTGTATTTCATATTCCAGACAAGGGCCACTCCATCAGGCTCATGAGGAGCATCTTCATTGTTGTTATAAGATGCTACTAACAACTCTGGGTACTGGATAAAAAAATAAAAGATTCTCTGTTGCTGACTTTAAATAAGACACATTCAAATAAATCCAAATTAAGTTACTAAACACAACTTTATTTCTTGGAAATCTATTTTGACAAGAGAGTAAGGAAAATAATATCTACTAAGAAAGACTAAGTAAAGTTACCTGAGATGACCAGTCCAAGCAACTAACAACACGATGCTTTGACCAACGCTCATCAAAAAACTGTCTGTTTAAGGACAGTTTAGCTCCTGCCTGAATTTCTCTGGGGAAAAAAATAAAACAATAGTAGAGAGAGGACTTAGGGTCATTTCCAGTAAAATTAAAGCAAACGGACTAACACATTTTAGAAATTCCCATATTACCCTTCTTTGTCTTCTAAGTCTCGGCCACTGTAGTCAAAGAAAATATTAATTTGCTCAGAAAGAGCTCTTTCTACAATTCTTGTAGAATGATCAAAGAAGCTCAAAAACTCTTCGGAATGCAAAATCTGTTGCTTTTCTTCTTCTGTTAGTTCATGAGGGGCAACTGTGGAGAGATACAGATTTGGAATGTGTCTTATAACCAACAAACTAAAATGAATATATTTAATGATTAGAATGACATTAGTGTATGTGGGCTTAAGATTTTCAACAGTGATGGTAAGTATACAAATATAAAAGCTGCAGTTTTATTCAATGCTTTTTAGTCTTTAAACTTTAATAAATACAAATTTTAAACAATACAGAGAAATATGCACAACAAAAAGGAAAATTTGAGTCAGAAATTTGAGTCAGATATGCTTCTTCCTTTATATTATTAAAATGAGAAAATAACACTCTTTAAGAGAATACTGAAGTAGGGAGAACTTTCTGCTGATAATATTAGTTTTTATTTATAATAGTTAATTGTTTCTTTATTGCTTTTAGCATTTATGGTTAGTTCTAGTTTTATATACTGTAACTCACCCAGAGTTGTCAGAATAAATGGCATGTGAATGGATGTAAATAAATAAAATATTTATACCTTCTTCCTCTTCCACCTTTTTCAAAATGCTTTCTTCCTCAGGTTCAACTGGTGGTTTTTGTATAACTACATCATCTTCATCATCCTCATCTGTAAAGAAGAAAGTTGTCAAAAACTGCTTAGCCAGTTGTAATCTGGGATTACATTTATTAAATAACAAAAAAATAATCAGTCAAATATACTGTCATTGTCAGTGAATTCTATCTAGTGATTTTCCTAACACATCATCAGAACTAAACATACAGTACAGGGTAGCTTTTCAGAGATTTTCACTTTAAATTCTTAACTTCTATCCAGCTTTGTCACTGGCAGACAAAACATTCATCTGTGTGATTTTATGTTGCATGTTGACATATGCCTGCTATAGAATAATAAAAATCAAGCATCTTAACACAGCTCTCAGAACCATAGCTTTCTTTAGATATGGATTCAATAACAAAAAAGTTTTTCATAAAGGAAAGAAGTTACTTTAGTTTTGATGATGCTAGCTGGAAAGGCAAATTCTGCTAAGACAATACCAAGAGAGATTATTTTTTTCTTTTCTGTCATTCTAACCGCGAGTCTCATTATCATTATGAAGTTGGCCAGCGAGCATTTTAAAAGTAGAATACTGTTTCCTTAATTGCAACAAATAATAAGAAGTGTTGACGCTTTGAAATACTGAGGATATATATGTAGCATTTTTTGCATTGTTACATTTTTTAAATAGTACAAGCCCCTAGAAAATTAAAAAAGAGCAACTTGGTGTTGTAAATGTAGAATATGTTTCCTGCCTCTTTTTGTTCTGCTTCTCGGAGTATCTTTCTTAAAATACTTATTTCATTCGTTAACCAGCTATGTCATCTGTCTAGAAGAGAATGGAAGCAGAAGCCTGGATCCTGCCTTCTTGCAAGTAATGAGGCAAGATTCAACAGGGATTTATTTGTTACAGCCATTCCCCTGACCCATGTTCAAAGTCATGGGGGGGGGGGAGGGAACAGTGGTCAAGAGGTGCAAACCAGCTGCCAAGCTATGGTCCCAGCAGCCAGGCCAGCTGACTAGACAGCAGCAACCAGATGGTATTGCTGGGATTGTCTATCCCCGCTCTGAGGTGGCAATGGGATGGCACAGCATTTTTCTGCTTGACTGCTTCCAATTATGTTTTTTCTCCAATGGCAAGTCTGTGCAATTACCAACTCTCCAGGAGGTCCAGAGACAAGCCTTTACCCTGCAAACAAAAATACAGCTTGTAGGCTCTACCAGCTGCCAAGCCACACACATAGTGATAGGCTGAAGCAAAATCTGGAGAGAAAAAAAATCTTTCTAACTCTAGTTTAGTCAATAAAAAAAATACATCTATACCTGAAGGAACAAATGTCTTAAATGACACTATATAATGCATACAATAATACAAACTCCAACTTAATCAAAATGATAATGACGTATGCCAATCCCACATTATATGAAATCGAGCGATTTTTACGTTCTGACAAGTTTACAGAACTAGGATAAATGGCATGAACAATTTCAATATATGCTCATACTTCTGAACCAAATGGTGAAGGTTAAAATCTTTCCTTTCAAGGGCCTCAATCAGCCACAAAGGAAAACAGTAATCACTGTCTTTTCAACCAGCCCAACCACATTTGTCAGCCCTTTCTCCGTCAATGCAGCCAGAGCAATCAACCTGCCAAACATTCAGAATGGAAAAACAATCTGAAAATACAGGGTATAATGCACCTGCCAGTGAAAATGGCCATTTCAAGAAAAGCTAGTGATCTCAGTGACCCTGCTGAGGAGGCGGTGGTGCAAAGGGGAAAGAACGCGTAAAAGAATTCTTAGTGATCTCCACTCTCTTGCACATTGACATTTCCTTACAAAGCCTGCCAATTACAGCTTTTGTGCTACTTAAAAAAAAATGAAAGCTTTTTTGGACAAAATAATCACACAGAGAAACGGAAAGATACTGCTCCTTTTTAGATGAATTTGTACATACAATGGACTATTAATCAGAAAACTGGATAACGGAGCAATTCCATGCCATGTGCCCCAAACAAGAGAGTAGATTTCCACCCAAGCATTGGGGTAGAGAAAATTGATAAATGCATAATTCTCACTTAATAATGAGAGATTGTGAATAGCAAATTACAAAGCAATGACTAGATTAAATAATTTAGTTGAATTAAGTGTGGACTTCTCTTTATGTATGTAGACACACTACAGCAAACAATGCCACTGTGACTTCAGAACAGGAATGCCCCCTTGATCTTTATAAGTTGTTCAAAGCTCAAATTCCATACATTTAGAAATTAAACCTCAGCTTGCTGGCTCTGCCATTCCATTCTAATTCTAAGTACCATTTTCAGTGATAGAAGTCAAATCCTTGTCAAAAGCAGATGGGCAGCTCTCTACTGCCCAAGCGATCTGGTTATTTACATATATTACAGAGATGAAATCTGATAATCAATTGCCCCCCCCTTCACATTTTTACTGTTGATGACAGATGTATAAACAAATTCCTCCTTGTCCTTATTCTTTATTTGCTGTCAATGCTTGGGAATAACTATTATTGACTCTCAGCCCTAGAAATGATATTACTGCAATTACATAAATACACTTACAAGCACTGGAGCAATTTCTCATTTCAGTTTAATACTTATTTTTAAGATATATGCAAACACCTCTAAATAAACAACAAACTTTAATCCTGTTAATCTTACACGTTATCACTTAATAGCATACTAGGAAAGGAATTAAGAGAACTAAGTGGATATCCAAGAATAGTTATTCCTTAGTAAATTTAAATTTAAGCTGATATGCAAACAAATCAGCAGAATTATAAATTCACTTCAATATATAGACATACATGGTATTTATTTTAGAATAATCTACTATTCTGGCAAGAAGCCATAGCTTTTTCTAAATCATCTCTCTGCAGGTCAACAAATTTGGGCTAACTATGTGACCAGAAATTTTTTTATCTGTCGAGAGTCCTATTCCTGCTTTTTACCCAATAGTACCCAGAGCCTTTGAAGTACTTCAAGCAGTGCCTGATGCTTTTCAAACATCACTGTGATCCAAGAGATGAGGTTTCTGTCTATTACTCACTAGCCTAAATGATGCAGTTGTGCTGGCATAATGGCAAGCACATCTGAAATTCCTGCTGCTTCTGCCTTCTTTGTTCCTTGTATTCAAGTCATTGCCAAATTAAGCTGCTTAATCCTGTACAACACTGTGAAAATATAGACCTACTTAATTTTTCCCCTCAATATATACTGGTCTATAAAATCTACTTCTCCAGCTTTGTCACTTTAGTATCCAAATGACACCTGCTTTCTTAAATAAACATACCCTTTCTTCTGGGTATATATATATTAATGTATTATTGTTCATACTGTAATATTCATTTGTAATGTAAATATTAATATTCCTACCAACTGTTCTCATTCCTTCCAATCTCCTGTTTTGTGTAGCCTTTGAATTCACCTTTTGCTGCTAGAAAGCATATCCATATATCAATGAACACCAATTCTTTCCCTTATTAATGTCACTTCCATCTTCCTTTTTTTTAAAAAAGTTCTTCAAGTGCAGCTGGAAGTATCTGTTTTTGTTTGCTTTTCAATAAAGCCCTGTATACACCAATGGTTCTACTAAAACTGACCACAGAATAAGGATGCAAAACTATCCAAACTTTGTAATTAAATTGTCATACAGGTTTATTTTTTCTCGCCAATATATATGTCCCACAGAATATACTATTTAAAATGGCAATTTTAATGACTAATATTTTATGTACACGATATTACAAATACAGTATTATGTATGAATTAAAACCAGGGTACTAAACAGCAGCGAAAGTTAAATAGTATTGCTTATAATCTAATATATATGCACCAGCTGTACCATTCTGGATTAGGCCCCGGAAAATATTTTGAAAAAATGTCCAGCTCTTTTATTTCATTGCTGTAATCTCTTTTATTATTCAGCATACAAGATTTACCCCAATGGTACAGAAATGCTTTATTTATTTCACATTAAAAGCTACATTGCCACGCAAGAACATAACAATGAGGAGTGAAACTACATGTCAAATCATTTTACTGATGAATATTTATTACAATATACTAAGTGGTTACTATGTTTTTTCCTTGACAGAGGATCTAAGGTTACAAGGCAAGCATTAAAAATCTGTAAAAGTAGCAGTTACTTTTAAAATGCCAAATCTCTTCTCAATGAATGGTAAATGAATCAGTGAATTTTTACTTAGTGTTAACATCAAAATTGTGCTGTGTTTTGTTGAGATGAGAAGAAAAGCAGGCTGTAAATTAGACAGCGCCTTGCAATGACTCTAAGAGAATGAAATTCCAGTTGTCTATGTGGTCTGTTGTTGCAGAGTAGGTTAATCAAAGTTAAATCATCTGTGAAATGGGTGTCTTTTGTTAAGCCGAAGTGTCTTCAGATCACATTTACTGTTTTATTTTTTTTTATTTTTGGCAGATACTTCTGAAAAATAGTAGAAGGAAGTAACCTAATCATATCTTTTTGTATTAAATATAGACCAAGAATTTTTCAAATGATAAAAAGTTTGACAATATTAAAGCACTGAGTAGAGATAATATGGTTAGATTCACTTCACTGCTAAACAGGCCTCATTTGCATCCTTGCTTTGCTTACCTTTCTTTTCTCATTCTAATAAAAATCCTATGCATCAAAGTCCTGACAGTGACACCTATCAGTAACATTGCAAGATAACGACAAGCTTTCATTCAGTGGAAGCTAACTGATTGTTACTTGTATTGGGGAATAACAGACAGGCAATCTGAAGTCACTTTGAAGATTCACATCAACAATCAAACCTCTAACTTATGTGTTAACTTGACTATTTTTCCTTTGTATACATTTTTCTCACAGGAAAGAAGCATAGACATATGTGAGACTAATATTTCACTGAATCTTAAGCTTGATCAATACTGAACTACTACAATTAAATAAAATGAGTATGTATGATGACTTTTATTTTTCCCATGTTCTGTCTGGCACTATTTATTCATATCAGGAGCCTACTGTGTCTTACATACACAATACAATACAAGACTGGAAATTACAATTATTAACACATAGTATTCTGTTCAGATTTATTATTTTGTTATGGGAACATTGTAAGAATTAAGTATAGGTAATAATTTAGCACTTTCATACTGAGCAATACATCTAGAAATGGAAGCTCAAGGATATCTATAATATAGAGCAATTATGGAGTTATTGTTTTCCAATTGTTAAGACATGAAAACACTAAGAATGAGAAGATTGTTAAAGAACCAAGTCTTTATAACTTCCTAATCATTTTCAGATTCTAAAAAAAGAGTAATCTTTGCTTTTATAGACAATTTTTTAAGTAGATCATGCAATGGGCATGCATCATATACCTTTTGAACATCAAGTCTGTTTCCTACAGCTTCTGCTGAAGTTCATAAGCTATCCTGGGAAAACTCTAAGATTCGAAACACAACCTCCCTTTCCTCCTTCCCAAGTAAAGTAATTTTCCTCTTAATCTATGTCTCTTAGTATCTTGGATGTAAAAGAAGCCTTAAAAAGACCATTTGCCTTTGATGTTACTTCCCTGGACTTATTTTTATTTACCTAGTTCCGGTTTTATGTGCTTGGATTTATGCTTGGATCTCTTATATTTATATTCTTTTATAGCTGCTCTTTTGACTTGTTACTCTTTTTTTGCTTTTTATAGTGTGCAAGATACCTCAAGTTACTCCTTTTCCATTTGAGATAAAAAGTACTTTAATTCTTGAGTTGAGTTTGACTCATAGTCTCTGTAACCAACAGTTAAGAAGAAGTTTACCACTGTCTTCTGGATTTTTTTTTCAGTTCTTAGTCTAACAGGAATACATAAAAAATGAATAAATGGGATATATAGCACAAAAACTAGATTTTGCTCAATACCTTTTAGTATAAGTTTTTAATATAAAGTGAAGACATATTTGAGGACAAGTGGTTAAGGCATCAGGCTAGAAACCAGACCATGTATTCTAGTCCCACCTGGGACATGAAGCCAGCTGGGCCAGTCACTTTCTCTTAGCCCTAGGAAAGAGGCAATGGCAAACCACTTCTGAAAAACCTTGCCAAGAAAAGTTCAAAGACTTGTCCGGGTAGTCTCCAAGAATCAGGCACAATTGAACAGAAGAAAAATAAACACGGATTTTATCTTAAAGTAGGATTTGTAATCCATATTGAGAGTCTAACCAGACTACTTGATAATTAAAATACCCACAATCATTCTATTTATATTTATTTATATTTATATACAACTATGTCCAATTTCCTCTTGACTCCATGTCAACCTAACCCTAAATGGGTTTTCCTCCCGTGGGATTTTCCCATGTACTTTACCAGGAAATGTAGATAGGGGAGGCTCAAATAGTCAATGCTCTCCTAACCAAACCGATGCACTATGAATCCATTAGCGATGTCCATTTTGCTCTTCAAGTACATGGAGACCCAACCCCCATAGCCCTTTTCCCCCCTATGGGATTTTGTTTACATGTCTTACATCAGTATATGTACATAAAAATTGGGTCTGTTCATCTGTGACAAGAAACAGGGAACAATTACCGGTAGTCCTCACTTAACAAAAATAACTGGGACTAGAATCTCTGTCGCAATGCAGTTGTAAAGTGGGATAGCACATGAAAATAACATAACATAACATAAAATAAATAAATAAAATAAATAGCAGGATAAAAATCTTGTTCTTCTTGTTGTTCTGTCAACCCTATTCAGCATAAAGGCAAGCTTATAGATACATCTCTTAATTATATACTGCCCTAACATTCTTTGATGTAAAAAAAGGCATCATATATATCAGATTAACTACTGTTTTTTATCCTTTGCACCATATAGTACAAACACAGAACAAATGACATTTTTGAATCTGTTCTTTGTCACAAGTTAAATACTGTTATGCATGCAAACTAGAAAGATCAATGAGAAGCAATTATGCTTACATATCATTCCCATACCACCCAGGTTCTTCTAGATCAGGGGTAGGCAACCTCGGCTCTTTTATGACTCATGGACTTCAACTCCCAGAATTCCTGAGTCAGCTAAGCTGACTCAGGAATTCTGGGAGTTGAAGTCCATGAGTCATAAAAGAGCCGAGGTTGCCTACCCCTGATCTAGATAGTTCCTTAGCCTCCTAGAACACATTTGTAACAGGCAGCGAATGCTAGGCTTCAGTGGAGGAGGAAGCCTATTAACCACTCTGGGGACACAGTTGCAGGGTTTTTGTTTTTATTTTTTGCCACAGCACATCCCACTATCAAAAAAGGAAGCCACTTTTTAAAAAACATTTTAAGCTAAAATTGTGCATGGCCATTCACTGGTCTATAAACGTGCCTTCGTTGCCCTTGTGACTACAACTGGTTCTACTATTTATTTTATATTAAAGAGACTCTGCAAAGCCTGATTTTTCCTAAGAGAAAAAGACACGTACATGATACTTTATTAAAATATCAAATTAAGGTAAAAGCACATAAAAAAACCAAGCCAGAATTCTACGCCAATTCAAATGTCTTGACAGAATGGTTTTCCTTTCTGCAAATATTTTTTTAATATTTTCCACAAAGAAAATATTGAATTTATTTCTTGCATCAAGGTTTTATGACACTTACCTTGTCACATAAGCCTTGTTATATAGAAAGATATTCTTTATGTGTAAGGAGACAGTATGAATGAAATTTGTATTTACCTTCTTTAGGCTGAGTCATAGCTGGAGTTTGGGTCTCCTTCGTATATGTGACCATTTCTCGAGGAGGAAAGTCGACCTGAGTAATTTTGGACATTGCAAGTTTAATAGGTCCACGTCTAAAGAAAATGAAGTGGAACATTATAAGCAATATGTTTACAACACCCTATCTAAGACAAGTACACTATGGAGCAATTCTATGTGAAAATTTGACAGAAAATTAATAGAACTAAACTAAAACAGATCACAATTTCTTATACTGTTTCAGATGGTATAAATATTAGTGGATTTTGGATAATCTACTTTTAAAAGTAAATAAAATGGATTCAATCTGGAATTTTGCACAACAGAAATTCACGAACAGGATGATCCTGCAGGACGAAGGGGCAAGAATATTTTCATCATACCCCATGTGCAGCCTCACACTCTCAAAAACCCTCCAAAGAATTCCAAAACATCACTACAGGATAATTGATTTTTTTTAAGACTTGATTATTTTCTCGATCATTCTGCCATATAGAAATGCTAATAATAAATAGTGTGCAATTCTAGATCCAACCTAAAATAAAGCATGTGCTTTATATGTAAACTCAGGACGACTACAATTTAACTTATAAAGTATCTTATGTTTAAATCAATTATAATTAAGATACCATTGTGCAATGACTTTTGAATTAGAGAGTCATGAAATGCCTGAAGAACTACCTGATTTTAGGGCCACACTCATGATGGGAATGCACAGATTTGATTTGAAAAAGGTGCTTTGGAATGCAAAGAAACCTGTAACTATTGAGGGGAGGCTTCTGCTACAGCTGTGTAATCCTAGAAACAGACCAGACATCTTTAAGGAGTTGCAGATAAGAGCCATGTTTGCATTCCTGAAAAGTACCTCTTCAAAACTAAATCCAAAGCACTGTACAATCATAATACATCACAAGATGGTTCCCATTAAGCATCTGAATATATGCCTACTGTACTTTGGCCATAATGCATCTATGCCTCTCAAAGATGTAGTAAGGTAGAAACCTCCAATGCCTGTTAGTCTTGTTCTATTCCACACGCTGTAATGAAGTTTCATATTTATATTACACTCTTCCCACTGCAATTCATGTATATTCTTTACTCTTATATGATAGGCCAATTTAATTCCTGCATTATAGGCGTGTGAACAGGCAAGCTATTTGCAAATTCATGCTTTGTTACAAATATCAAAAAGTAATAAATTATTTTTTAAAATCTAGGAAGAAACATTTAATAAATTAGTAAGTTAAAAAAATACATTAAAGTGCTGAATGCAAATGTAACAATCCAGAAGTGTAATTTAAGCTGAACTTATAATTTTTTTCAATTATGTTAGTCCATTTTCCCAAACACATATTTTCTAGTTTTATACTGTTTGGAAATTTATTGTTAAAAATTGCTGATTAACAAATTCAATACTATATTATTGCTTATAATCTTACCTAATCACAATGGTTTCACATGTTATTTTAAAGAATCTTACTTTGAACATATATAAACAATTGCTACATAAAGATGGAAGATAAAAAAAACTCTGCTGTACCCCAGATCGGAATCAGAGTGGAGCTGTAGAACAGATGGATCAGTATCCCAATGCAGCGTCCTGATACCCAAGTTGAGGGACAACCATGCAGCATTAGCAAAAAAGGCCATAGATTAGTAAAGCAAGTACAGTCTATGAAATGTTAAGGCTATAGTTACACTCATATTATGGTTTCAGAAACAAAGAAATGCCAAAAGGTCAGTTAGTGAAAATCAAGGTAACATTCAGTGCTACAGGAAAACATGCAATATATAATCAATTAAAATACAAACATACAATTAGTATTGCTAGCAATACCATATGCTGGCTGTTAAAATCTGAAAACCATTTGTTTTCTGTATCTTTTTCCTGCTGCCTAGATTTTTGCAATCTACATATGGTACCCTTAAATATGATTGCAATATTATATTAATCAAATAGTTCATAGCACCTTTTCACAAGTTTAATATGCTACATTTTTAAAGTATTAGCTTTAACTAGATTAACTATTGTATTTATAAAATCAGTGATTCATAGACAACTACACTTCAATTATATTCTGTGGAAATATATGCACATTTAATAAAGTAAAAGTTTTAAAACTAACCAACAAAGACTTTTTTAATTAGGTATAATTTGATAGTATTAACAGATATATTAAATTTTTGAAAAGAGGTATAATTTTAAAAACATGAAAACATATAATATATTGATAAGATACACAGATTTAGTAGTGCCATCTGATCCATTTCATTAACATATTGTAATCTTGCCCTAAGCATTAAATATGTTCAGGAAATTGTCATATTGGTAAAGGAAATGAGTCAACACATAAACCTTTGGGTACAGAAAAATTGCTTTTCCACTGGGATATACTACTGCTAGTGTTTCCAAGACATGACATTGCTATAATTATGGGTTAAGCACAGCCTTGGGCTTATGTCATTTAATTTAAAACCAACCCAAGACATCCAATGTCAAGAAAACAGCATGCTTAATAAACTTATTCTGCATATGCTTAAATTCCAGTGAATCAAAAGTAATCTTAGAGCACGATGCAGAAGCCAGTATATTCATATAATAAACATACAATGCAACATACTGAAATAAAGATGTAAAAGTAAATATATTTCATATAGTTTATTCTAAAATTTATTTAAATATGCATATGCATTTTAATAACTATTTTTATCTATATTGCCAATAGTCTGCAGTCAGAAATGGCATAATTATTCCAAAATTATTATTGGCATATAATAATGTTGCCACCGCCCCAAAAATGATACGAGCATATTAATGTTATTTTCTTTTTTATCAGCTTTTTTCTTTGAAGCATGTTATTTTCAATGTCGGGTA
The DNA here is from genome assembly GCF_001527695.2 of Protobothrops mucrosquamatus. Classification (NCBI taxonomy): domain Eukaryota; kingdom Metazoa; phylum Chordata; class Lepidosauria; order Squamata; family Viperidae; genus Protobothrops; species Protobothrops mucrosquamatus. The sequence goes on from NW_015386435.1 coordinate 363,413, forward strand.
GAATTATTACATTCTGTCTCTCATATATTCAAAGTAACAGTTGTTTATAAATAATTTTAACTTTATTTAACTATAATATTGTATTAATAGATAATATAAGATACAAATTGATATTTTCAGGCACAGAACTCTGTTCTGTCTCAAAGGCAACTAGTGTCTCTTTCTTTTATATGCTAATTAAATCCTCTTCCTTTCCCCGCCCCCTTTTTTTACTCTGCCTCTCTTACATATTTCTCCCAGTTATTTTAGCTTTCTGTCCTGCCTTCATTATAAGGAGTGTTCGGTTAACTCTTTAACTCCCATTTCCTCCTAATGTATACAAAAAAGGCTAACTTTATACCCTGAATACACAGATTTTCTGCCCTGTTGCAAATAATGAAATTGGTTTTGTGCAACTTGAAAATAATTAGAGACCCATCTATATTCAGTACAACTGGTTTACACTTTGCTATTTTCTATTATTCAAAATCTTCCATTTGAACATTTAAATGCAATAATTTTTATTTATATCCTTTAAAAATATCTTAATAAAGATACACAAGAAGCAACCAACAAAGCATTACAGTAAATACATAGTAGCTGAATAACATTGAAACAGGTTTTGAGGGTTAAAATGGAGAAAAAATGTTTACAGAATTATATCTGCAAACCCTCCTTAAAAGTAGGGGGGAAATAGCCAAATGTCACAGATGACATGTCACGTTTTTTGAGAAACTACTTAAAATAGCCTGTTGTGCTTTCAATGGATAAAGAGCAGACCCAACTGTAAGTCCTCAAGTAAGTTCATATAAAAGATGGTTCTCTAGGTTAAATGACCACAATGATTTATGACTATAATTCCTGGCTCAATTACAATCGTAAGTTGAGGACTACCTGTGTTTCTTTGGATAGGCTTACCTCCCTAGCCCCTACTCTTTGTTTTCAAACTTAACCTTCTATTTTTTTAAATTAATCTTTTCATTGGTTCTCATTCTTCTTGTTACTCAACGTTTTAAGTATATATACTGTACTGTCTAACCTTGATTTCATTATATTTTTAATGTTATTATATTTTAAAGCTTGTTTTTAATTAATTTTGCTAGTAGCAAAGTAGGGAAACATTTATTTATTCATTCAAACTTCTCTCTCCAGTTGGGGAAAGAATTCAATACATTCACCTGTATTTGAAAAACCAAACAGGTGACTTACCAGCACTCTATGTAATTTCTTTGATCTTAAAAAGTTCCAGCAGGTTTAGAACTATTTGTGCTTTCTTCATAACAGATTACATTACTGTGCTTTCTGAGGAGATGAAGAGGTCAAACACTATGCTGACTTGTTCTGTAAATATTCTTAATTCTCTAATGAATTTAAATGAAAATGAATTGAGAAGGCATATTATAGCAAGAGAGCTAATGTGGTCTAATGGTTAAGGCACTAGATTAAAAACCAGGAGACTGAGTTCTAGTCCTGTCTTAAATATGAAAGACAGTCGTGTGACTTTGGGTGGGTCACTTTCTCTCAGCTCCTGATGTCAGGCTTGGGCAACAAGCCACTTGATCAATTCCAGCTGCAACCAATGGATCAACATTTGGTTGATCCCAAAAAAGCACACCCTGCACTTGTGGGAAAACACAGAGCGAGAAAAAAAGACATATTATAGCCTGACAGCCCAATCATTGTAAATTTATCAGCAGCCAAATGAGCTTCATAAAATAGGTTCATAGAAATTATATCAGCAAGACAGAAATATTATCTTTCAAACGTAGATTATTTATGCATATTTGCAAAAGAGTTGTTATATAAATCTATAATTAACAAATAAATCATAGCAGGCTCTACATATTTTAGTGGGATTCTATTAAAAGGCTGACTCATCAGGCTTGAATATCCCTACTGGATAAAATATTGTGATGAAATGGTTGCAATATGCTTACTCCTATTGGACAAAGAAAGGCTGATAAGCAATTAAGATTAATCCCAAGTATTCTATAAATTGCACTGTATTTCCTAGCTGCGCTGAAAATCAGGAAGCAAACATTATTGAAGGATGGCAAATTACGTGTAATTTCTGGCTAGCAACCCCCAAAACTGAACAGGTTGTTCTTGAATTATATGGCAATTGGAATTGGGATTGCCATTGCTAAGTGATCTGATTGTAAAGTGTGACATCATACAACTGCATCATTTAGTGACAGCAATCTAGGCAATCCTGCTGTTGTAATCCCAAAATGTGTCCGTCATTAAGAGAAGAAGCCGTGGGAATTGCTGGTAAAGACTAAGTGGGTACCACAGTGGAGTGGGGGAAGCCCCAACAAATTGATCTACATGTCTAAGGCTTCGAGCTAAACTTTAGCATGTAGTTTCCTAGTAACTTTTGGGCAGGGTGGAAACCTGCACCAGGATATTGCCCAACCATACAACTGTTTTCCATACAACTGCCTAGATCAGGGGTGTCAAACTGTTGGCCCGCAAGCCGGTTTCATCATAGCAAAGCCGCACCCACCCCATTGCCAGCAATGCAAAAAGAGTCGCAATACGTCACGATACGTCATGTCACGTGACGTGGCAAGTTTGACACCAGTGGCCTAGATGATTCTACTCATTACTGCAGTCAGGAGGAAAGTTAATGTTCACATGTTTTATTGAATGCAGTATCACTTATGTAATATTCTTACCCTGCATTGTGTCTAACATTTTGTTTTGAACTCTGGTCTGTGACCATAATAAATTCTATCTATCTTCTATGAGAGCATATTTTAAAAACTGTTGGCAGCAATCATGCCAGATCATGCAGATGTTGGCAGCAATCATACAAAGTTCACTCAGATTTATCAAATCAACCACATCAGTGACAAGAAAGCTTTCTGAGTCAACTGAAAACTTCCCAAGGGCAATTTAAAATTCATATGTGGATGTGTATTTGGCGATTTTCCTAACAACATGCAATAAAAGATAAAATGAATAATTCATTTTTATAATTTTGCAGCTGTATAGGCCATTTCTTTATAATCTTTTATAAAGATAATATAATGCTGGTGTTTAATGCTTTTGCCATCTTCCTGATTTCTTGTTATTGGTAGAATAATTATGTTAAATCTTTTTGTTATCTTTATATTTAACAATATTCTTTTCAAATTATATATTTTGCTTTAATTTTTTTAATCACAATAAAATGTATGATTCTTTAGTTTTATGCTTTTTTAGTTTTATTAATTGAATACTTTTAAGAAGCCTTTAAAGGTATAGCCTTTAGGAATGCCTAAAATGTCATGCTGGGCCCTATAGATATTTTATTTGTTGTATACATTTAACACTATGGTAACCTTAAATAATTCACAAGATTCTTTACAAAGCTGATCTTGCAATTTCTTTTGTTCAATTTCCTTTTAATCAATTCATTCATATTTTATTTAACTTAGTTCCAGATGCCTGATTATGGTGGCTTTTCTAGACAATATAGACTAAATTTAGTAAGATTGTTACTACTATATCCATAAAATTCAGCAAAGATAAGTAGTGGTAGTTAATAAAAATCTATAAGCTATTTTTTCCAATTTATACCAAAATACTAAGAACAGATAGTATCTTTAGAATTGTACTTGCTATAACATTTGAATCCATAATGTATTCTTCTATCAGAAGAAACCTATAATAAACAAGTCCTGCTGGCATTATCCTGTGACAGAGAAGCCAAAGTAATAACACCATTTAATATAAGGAAACCAGACTGCAGGTTGTTCTCAGGTTACAACTATTAGTTGAGCAACCATTCAAAGTTACAATGGTGTTGAATGAATAGGAGTTATGACCAGTCCTTAGAGTTCTGACTGGTGCCCAACTTGTTATTACAAATCACAGCAAACTGGTCATGTGATTTGCAACGTTCCCTGACTTACCCACAAGCAAAGTCAAGGTAGAAGTCAGCAGGTGGTTGTAAATTGTTCCTGCTGCTTTTTCACCTGCCCTCCATACTGCCTGCCTGCAGCATACTCTGTCTTCTATTCATACAAATCTTATAGGTACAAGTGAAACTTGTAGCTTAAAGGCGTAATTAACTCCTACTCTATGAATGTTTTCCATCCCAAGCCCTATACATTATTAACCTGACCACATGATTATGTTAGACTGGCTGTGGTTAAATAAATCTAGAGATTACTATAAGCTATTTCTTAATAGTAAAGCAGAGATTTAAAACAATCAAGTAATAATCCTTATGTTTCAACCTATAGACTATGGAACATAACAACCAATACTAATACTCCCTTTTTACTTCTTGCAAAATTTGCTCTAAGGGATCTTTTAAACCTCTGAAACAGGTACTCAAAAGAAAGAAACACTAATACAGTGGTAGAAATGTAGAAACCTGGGACATTAAAATAGCCCTAAAAATTTGATGGCACAATTCAAAAAGACAAAGAACAATGAACAGGAGGAGAACACCCAATTAGATATCACCACAATCAATAAATACAAAGCAGTGGAAGGCCACAGAAGAAAACATAGTGTTATTATCAAATCTATTTAGTAAGCTACCAAGGCTTCTATCTCTTTTCCCATCTCACCCCATGCCAATAACAATTTTGTCAACTATCAGACTTACTAGCTTTTAAGCACTAGAGTGTTTTGACATACCACAGCATTACAAAATAATATTTGATAATAAATATCTGATTACTTTGCCTGTAGAAATGAAAGAACCTAAATTAATTATTTAAATAATTCAAGTTTTATTTTATTCAAATGAGTGCTATTCCAAGATGCAACATTAGGAAAATATCAGTAGAGGCATTAGAAACAATAGGAAACCTTCTTTAGAAAATTACATTTTTAGCTGAGAATTTAGTACAGTTCAAAACATATTTTGGCAAGAGTCCTTAATGTAAAAGAAGCTGAAAGGCACTGGCCTCCACTTTCAGACAGCAATCAAATTCCGCTGAATAGAGGGAGGAGGAAGCCACTGGATCATGTCTTCTGACATGCCAAGAACAGGCTATATCTTTTGATATGTGTATTATGTTATTGAAAAATACCCTAACAAAATGTTTTACACTTCGTAATACAATTATTCTGAGAAAACATACCTTGAACCAACAGCACCATCACCAGAATCTTGGCTCCCGGCCTCACTTGGTGTGCTCACAGATTTCGAAGATGGAGACATAGGAGGAGGGACTAAATAGTGAAACAGACAGGTATCCGCTGTTACTAGTCGTAGAGGTTGCACAGCTTAGGATGTTTCCAAATTAATTTAACATGGAAGCATTAAAAAAGTGATGGTAAACAAAACAAAACAAAAAGAAATAAAATGGATGAAAATGAACAATAGAAAAAAAGGGGAAAAGACAATGTTAACATATCATGCTGGACATTCATGCAGTATTTGCCATTTAAATGCATTTTGGGATAATATTAAAAAAAGATGTAATTTACTTAAAATGCAAGGAAAATATAGATTCAATTAATATAATGGCAATTAATATGGCAACAACCTTTTCTTAGAAATTAAGTAATTAAAAATGCAATGTATTGTGTAGAATTCCCATAAGTTTTGAGGAAAGGTTTTATTAGAATCAGGAAAGAAAGAACCAAGATGATTTTCCTTTCCAGACATTATCTTGAAAAACTGCTACAGAAGAACAATAGAAATAGCAGACAAGGTTATTTTTTTTGTGTTAAATTTTTATGTTTCCTTCTCTCCTACAAGGTAATTCTGGACGGCTCCATGAAAATTACATCTCTGCAACTTGTTTTAGAAGAGATTGATGCTAAGTCCTAGGGCCTTTTGCAGATAAGGAGCTGTAAAATGTGCTATTATGTATTGAAAATAATTATTTTCAGCACATTCTATATTTTCTAGTTCTAACATTTAATTTTTATAAAAAAAATCTGAAAGAGTAACTGTCAGTGGTTAAGGTTTAATGATTTTTTTCATTACTGAAGAGAGTAGGATTGCATGTTTTTACACTGTTTTGATTTTAGTGAAAACAGAAAATCATTCCTATATTAAATACATTTTCACTATTACTGAGGTTAAATATATTGGATTTGATCTACGGTGTCCTTTTACAAAGCCATACAGTATGCTTCAATAAAGGAAAATGGGAGAGCGGCAATTCCTATTCCCTTTTGCACTATGCAGCATTGCTCAATATTCTCAGATAATTAAAATATAAGCACTGTTGGAAGGTGAAATATATTTAAACAGCTTAAATTTACTATAGAACTGAAGAAATTGATAAATGCTTAGCAAAACTTGCATACACTATTTCTTTCACTACTGTACCTTAAATGTTAATTTGAAAAAAACGCCTCACAACCAATATTAGACACTAATTCAACTATTTGATTACTTTAAAGAGAGACAGTTGACTTAAAGTCAAGAGTCCCTGTTTAAAACTGGAGTAGGAGTGAGGGTAGGGTAGTCAGGTTATTCAACCCTGAGAGGCTATGAGTGCATACTCTTTCCGGTGCTAGAAACTTTCCATCTTTGGTTCTAAATTGGTGGTATTTCCCAATGCAGAACTGACACATAATTGGGCATCCTCCTGGACTTACACATCCTGCTTAAAGAGTAGATGACATCTATGGCCAGGATAGCCTTCAATCAAATTCAAATCATATGTCAATTGCAACCTTCCTTGGATAAAGGATCCCTTCTCACGGGAACTTACATCTTGGTCATATCATATGTGAATTATTGCACTTTGCTCTACTTGACTGCCTTTGAAGATAACTTAGAAGTTGCAACTGGCCCAAAATGCAGTAGTACAAGCAATTATGGCTATATCCTAATTTGTCCATATACTTCCTCTGTGACATAAGCTGCATCAATTATCTGATGGAACCTGGGAACCTTCTCTGTTATGACTCCTGCTCTTTGGAATAGAGGTTTGGATGATCCTGACCCTGCAAGCCTTTAAATGATTTTTGAAAATCTATCTTTTCCCCCCAAGGCTGAAGTATGTCTATTTGGTGTGCAATATCTATTTTGATTAGGGCATGTTTGTTTTTCTCTTACGTATACTCCTGTTTATTTTTGTTGTTTTTTATGTTTTTAATCTGTACAATACTGAGTGTCATTGTTAAGTTAGAGGCCTTATAACTCTAAATTATAAATAAAAGAAATATTTTAACTAGTCACTGCTGCCATCTACTGGCTATTTTATATTAGTAGGAACAATCTCATGGCAAACTAAGCTCTTCCATTCCCAGTAATTTTTATGAAATATTTTTAGATTGAAATGCTTAAAATACTTAATAATGTGATTTTTTTCAGTTTCAAAAGCTTTTCTATTGCTCATGGCACCTTGAATGGAAATTTCACATTTGCAGGGAGTCCTTACTTAAGCATAAGAAATACTAAAAAATGTAACCAAGTGGAAATAGAATAGAATAGAACAGAACTGGAAGGGACCTTGGAGGTCTTCTAGCCCAGCCCCCTGCTCTAGCAGGAGAACCTATGCCATCTCAGACAAGTGACTGTCTAGCCTCTTCTTAAAAATCTCCAGTGATGGAGTGCCCACGATTTCTGGAGGCAAGCTGTTATCTTATTTCCATAATAGTTCCTTTTAGAATTTCAAAACATATTTAAAATATGTATTAACAACACAAAATGAAAGTTCTTGCTGAATTAGCACTTAAGGTTTAATTAATAAAACTATTGTTTATTAAATTAAACAGTTAATAGTAATACATTAGTTTAAATGAATATAGGATCTATAAACTAATCTTTTAAATTTTAAATATCCCATTTTGTTATGAAACTGCCTACTATGGAGTTATGATTCTTGTTCCGAGATCCATAAGAGGCCTCTAGAGGCAGAACTGCAGTTATTTACTTCAATGTTTTCTATTTCCTGATACTAAGGATAATGAGAACCCTTGTGAACAGATGGGAACCATATGTGGTTAATAGTGTAATGGTGGTCTTGCACATAAACTACCTAACTAAAATAATACTGAAAGTAATGACAATATTTCATATAAGGGACCAAAAAATATTTGCCCTTGTAAAACATACTAAGCAATAAGAATTGCCAAACAAACCAATGTTTACTTACAAATAAAGATGCAGAAAATGAGGCAGTTAATTATGATTAAAAAAAAAATTAAGCATAGCAGTTTCTGGTGCTCTAATGAAGGCTGAGATCTTCCTTTCAATTACAATACCTTAACACATTTGAAAATAAGCCCCCAAGTTCAGAAATTCCAGGGGTAGGTAACATATTATATGTATGCACGAACAAAAGAAACTACAATAGGACACTTATTATTTCATATGGACCAGGAATGTTACCTTTTGCAATGAAATTCCCCATGTTTCTAATCTAAAATATAAAAATGTCATTGCCAAATAACATTTGAATTTGGATCTATAGTCAATTTACCTTTGACTATTTTGCCAGATAACAAATAATTTTTAAAGTAAACAAAATTTGTATTTTTAAAACCATTGGTTAAAAGAGTTCCCAAATGCTTCTAATGCTAAAATAATGGAGTTTTAAAGCTATCATTCTAGATAGCTGTTTCAAAATATATCCTTCAATCATTTTAAAACTCATTTTAAAAGAAATAAATAATTTTGCACCAAAATTAAACTACTTTATTCATTCAGAAATTGGCCCATTCAAACGACTTGAACAAAAACAAGTAGTAGTCACTTGTCTGAGATTGGTGGCTATAGAAATTGAATGATGAATGAATGAATAAGGTTTCCTGCAATGTTACAATGCCCTCTTGTGGCATAATTCTAACTCCTTGTGCCAATAGGTAGTAACTATCTTCAATAGTTAAATATTTTATTTAAAATAGTTAATATTTTTAGAAATTAAAAAAGAAAATATTAGAGATGTTTTGGAAGCACAGGCTTATAAGAATTTTAAAATAAACTTTTTTAAAAAATTTCAAATAGAAATGTCAGTTTCACTAAAGGGCTCCTATCAGCAGGATTGGAGTCATGGGATGCTTCCACTGGAGGAAATTATATAAGAGTTAATTTATGTCACTTCCTCCTTTCTGATACAATCTCTTCAAAAAATTTTCTGAACTCTGAAGTGGACTTAGTTAAAATCAGCTTCCTCCCAAATTCTAGTAAGAGTCTCTACAGGTCATATTTCTACTGTATGAACTGATAGGGCCATTCTCCATTCAATCAATTACCGGTACTTAGAAAAAGAAGAATGAAAACATTTGGCAACATTTAAATTAGGAGTAGCAATCTTAAGCCATCCAGATGTAGTAAAAAAACATCTGGAAGGTCTAGGCTGCCAATCCTTTTGCTGCATTGATTTTATATTTTAATGGACTACTCTTAAAAGTTTTAGTTGATGAAATATAAAGAGATGCAAGAATTAAAAATCAGTAATATTATTCTATTAAAATAATATTCTAAATCAGACAGAACAATGTTCTGAGATGTTTTCTAAGTTAACTGTAATGATAATGAACATATATTAGGTACATGCATGAGTAAGTAACTCAAGTTTCATGCTAACATTGATGCCACATTTAATTGGATGAAGGACATTTTCATGACATTTTGTTCTGCATACTTCTTACCCATGGGAGTATCAGGTGTTAAACCCATGCTCTGAAGCAAAGCTTCTGCTTCCCGTCTCTTTTTTTCAAGGTCAGACTCATCTTGTACAGGAAGGGCATCTTTCTTCTGATCAGTCTATTTTATTAAAATGAATATGTCATTTCACATCTTTACTGTATAAGAAAATTGTTTTGAAACAAAAATAGTTGGTGATAATAAATCTGTAATATTTTACTGAAAGTCTTACCTTGGATAACAAGTTTTTTTTAGCAACAATCCTACTTTGAGAAAGACGAGTTCTTTTCTTTTACACTTTATATTTCTTTTCTATTTTTTATATTAGTCTGCATTATGCTTTAGTATTGTTAAAATCCATAGTAGAAAGTATTTTTAAAAATGGGAATAGAGAAAAAAGAGGAAGAAAGGACTATATTAGTTCTAGTCATTTTTGAATAGACAGAACATAAAATTCAGGCTGTGCATTGTTTTTGAACAAACAGAAATGCAAATGTAGCACCATTAAAGCAGCCACTTTAATGTGATTCATTAAAACAGATATTCCATAGAATGGAAACAAGATATGGCTGTTTTAATGACTCAGAGGTACTACATGTTCCAAAATATCTATTCCAAACTGAATTTGAAACACTGCATATCCTTAGTAGCTACACTGAGGTAAGTGGATATAAAACTATACTCTATAACAGGACTTGTGGCTGAAGAATTCTGGGAGTTGAAGTCCACAAGTCATAAAAGGGCCAAGTTTGAAGACCCCTGCTCTATAATTATAAGCCAAGACAAAAACTTTCAACACTTTATTCCTAAAAATCAATGCAGAAAAATAGAGCTCAGCTTCCAGGTTTCTATAGCAGTAATAAGAACTAAGGTAGACCTGCAATCAATAATTTACTAATATATTATAAATTAGTATTTGTACTTGTAACATACATGGCCAAACAAAAATATATTCCAGGCCATCAAACATAGTTATTCAAAAACTGTTTATATTCCAGGCCATCAAACATAGTTATTCAAAAACCTTTATGTAATTCACTGATTATAAGTAGAACAATTATTTCTAGTAAGTTCTCATAGATTTTTAGAATAATTTTATAAAAACAAAAAAGATAATTTTACCATGGAACAAGATTTAGTAACAAATTAATTTCTCCACATTCTAGAAATATTTATTTTCTTTTGCTCTGACATAGCAAATTTTATTATCCTGCTTCTCAGTTAAGAGTTTTCATAGGAATTTAATATCAATAATTCTTAACATGCTGTTTTCAAACAATCTGAATTTAAACTTGTTCATAAACATTTCATTCGTTATCACTATTCATAAAGATCATCTTCAATTTATTGTATTTATTGTATATAGGTTCTTGTATGCTTCAGCTGACTTTATCAGCTATATGTTGTTGTTAATTGCGAAGTCGTGTCCGACCCATCGCGACCCCATAACATCAAATATTAGTATACCAAACAGAAAAATAGTGTTAGCTTCCAAGAAGTTCTAACATTTGTTAAAATGCAGAAAAAAAGAGTTGGATGAAAAAGTAAAGACATTCATGTATCTCTAGGATCCTTAAAAATTACTCAATACAGCAGTCAGAGTGGCTCATCTTGGAAGAATACTGCTGGTCAGGAATTATGTACCACTAAGATGGACGATGACATCACTTTGGAAGTGTCACTAATTGGAGCTATTGTAAGATAAGAAAGATTTTTGTAGAAATGAAAAATTGGTGAGATTTCCTTCAATATTGGCCAAATAGAAATAAAAAAGAAAACTTTAGCAAGAAATGAAAACAGATAAAAGATGAAAACCCACCCCTTCTGAGTTTATTGCTAAGCATACTAAGCCAATAATTAAATACCTCAGAACTTTGGCTAAAAATGTGACTGAAAAGCAAACAATAACAGGTTTAAAAGTTTAAAGAAGTTTGCAGAACTCTTTGCATTTGTTTTTAATAGAGAAGATTCCTTTTTTCCCAAGAGGAGAATCTTAAGTACTGAATCAAACAACAGAGAGCACAGAAGTAGTTTTGACCCTTCTTAACAAGTTAAGAATGAAAAAATACTGGTATCAAATGATATGCACCCAGGAACTCAAGTGTGAAACAAAAGTAGATATCTTCTAAACATAAATGAGCATGAAGCCTTGGTTATATTTAATCAGAAATATTTTAATTACTAGTAGTAATATAGTGATATAGATAAAACAATACATATATCGAGCTAGGTAAAGTCTGGGGAGAAAAATGATTCTATGAAATTATTGATGACATTTATCTGATGTTTCTGAAATATTAAGATTGCTAACTGCATTCAAAATTTGACAGATGCTATTATTAACAAAAATTACTAGGAAGTTTTAGCATGTAAGCAAATTATCTGGTAAGTGTAATTTGAAAAAAGAATGCTTACTTCTTTTTTCTTTCTTTCTTCTTCTTTTCTTTTTTTCTCCTCCCTTATTTGAGCCAAGCGTTGTTTCTTACGTTCTAACTCTGCCTTCAGTTCACTTTTATCAGACATAGTTAGAATCCTGTCAATACATGAATCAAATACAAAATTAAACATTTTTCTGTATGTATATCTATTAGTTAAAATAAAAGAGGCTTACTACGAAATATGGCTCCTTGACAATAATGTATGAAATTATTTGAAATTTGGAACAAAATTCTAGCACCAAACTGTAAACATATTTATCTCTAGATGAATTTAATAAAACTGCAGAGAAGCTACATAAAAATTAGAAACAGAAAAGCTGGATGACAAAATTAGTGGCATATGAATAGGGAATATTCCACTTCCATCAAAGAATTATTTATAATAATGTTCCTGAAATGCCAGCTTGACTTTTATATATAAATTCAGTCTATTCAGTCTGTCATAAATTTATCTTTTCCCTTTAATACATATTGTAAAGAAGCCCTTACTATTAGGCAAATATATTAGAAAACTTCTTTTGGTTAACATTTTTAAGCAAATTGACTTAATAAATCATCCTTCCTAGAATTCAAAGTGGACAGTTTCCTTCACATTTTGTGCTTCTCCAGATTTTGAAATGCATTTATGGTGACAAAAACTATATATATAAACATATATATTAAGGAAAACAGAAAAAAAATCTTTTTTTATTTTAATATCAGGATAATTAAGAAATACCAGGACATACATACATACATACATACATACATACATATATACATATATATATATTTGAATAAACAAACTATGATTCAATCAATACAAAACTCAAAGGAAATAGATTTGTCTTTTCCCTCCTTTCATCTTTCCACAGCACCAGCACAAGCATGCATATTATCTATCCCACTGGCCACCTTAAGTTATTGTATATTGATCCAGACAGACTTAGTTCATCTTGGCATTATTGCTGTGAAAGGCTGTGGTTTCCCCCCCGCCCCTTTATTCTAACACTGTTGAAGGACAGTCTCAAGGTGTATAACGTCCGCTAGTCTTTGTCTATATTCTGAGGACAGCAGGTGACTGTAGGGCCTTGAGACAGAGCCAACAGAGACAGGATAGCAGTAACAAAGGCAACTAACTGGGTAGACAGCACTTTCATTCTGTAATGGGGCAAACATTCAGACCCTAATAATGCATTAACTATTGACATGCTGTTAATTCAGGGTTCCATCGTATTGTGGCTGTGAATTACAGAATACATTTGGCATCTGGGGCTGTCTGATTTCTAGTTTCAATCAATCAGAATAGAGCTGGAAGGGATCTTGGAAGTCTTC
>NW_015386435.1:376732-456933 GCF_001527695.2 Protobothrops mucrosquamatus
AATAATAATAATAATAAAGTTGGAAGGGACCTTGGAGGTCATCTAGTCCAACCCCCTGCTCAGGCAGGAAACCCTACACCATTTCGGACAAATGGCTGTCCAGTCTCTTCTTAAAAACTTCCAGTGTTGGAGCATTCACCGCTTCTGGAGGCAGGTTGTTCCACTGGTTAATTGTTCTAACTGTCAGGAAGTTTCTCCTCAGTTCTAGGTTGCTTCTCTCCTTGATTAGTTTCCATCCGTTGCTTCTTGTCCTGCCTTCAGGCACTTTGGAGAATAGCCTGACTCCCTCTTCTTTGGGGCAGCCCCTGAGATATTGGAAGACTGCTATCATGTCCCCCCTCGTCCTTCTCTTCATTAAACTAGACATACCCAATTCCAGCAACTGTTCCTTATATGTTTTAGCCTCCAGTCCCCTAATCATCTTTGTTGCTCTTCTCTGTACTCTTTCTAGAGTCTCAGCATCTTTTTTACATCGCGGTGACCAAAACTGGATGCAGTATTCCAAGTGTGGCCTTACCAAGGCATTGTAAAGTGGTATTAAGTTGACCCCCTCCTCTTTGTGGCAACCCCTCAAATACTGGAATACTGCTATCACGTCACCTCTGCTCCTTCTTTTCTCTAGACTAGTTCTGGATCAAGGTGTGTATAAGGGAGAACTCGGACGGGGGGGGTGGGGCTCTTCCGCTCCTCGACTAAGGCGTCGACGTACGTTTTCTTTCGACTGTAATTTTTTTTACAGCAGAAAAGAACCCCTCCGGAAATAGGAACTGGGCGGGTTTCTGCCGTGTGTGAGAGGAGCCGAAGGAAGCCGAGGGCGGAATTCCACGAAGGAGGCGCGAGAGGAGGCCTCACCCAGCAGCCTCTCCGGAGAAAACCACGAGGACGGCTGGAGGAATCACCCCAAAGACACCCGGGTCGAGATAAACAAGAGGGACGGCTGCCGGGCGTTGCCCGCAAAAAGCGTCCGCCCCCCTCCCTCTCCCCCCCTCACAACGGCCGTGGCTCGCGCCCTCCTCACCCTCTAGGGCCCCGCCCCGCCGGAGCTACTTGGGCGATGGGGGACAGCTAGAGGCCGCTCTGGCACTGATTTTAGGGAACCGGCATGGCTCACCCCGCCAAGGCTAACCTGTCACTGAAGCCCTCCTCTGTTCAGACCGCTTCCGCCTTGTTTCGAGGCGCTGCTTCACAAAAGCGGGGAGGGATGGGGAAGCGCCGCTGGAGTTTCAAATAAGGGGAAAGCCGCCGTAAGCCCTACAGGAGAGACAGCTCAGCATCCTCCGCGGGAGCACGCATGCGCGGAAATAACCCGTGCCGACGGAACAGATCGGTCATTGCTCTGGGTCGCATAGTTATACATGATCGAAGCGCATGCGCAATACGAGAAAGGCAGGGAGAAATTCGTTCGTATTTGTTTCGGGCCTTGGGGATGACGTTTTAGATTTCACAGGTGGCCTGGAAGTTGTTATTTTTTTTAAAAAAACATGTTCTGCCAAAGAAGCGAAAGGAGGAAATAAGGTTAGATATTTTTTTTAAAAAAAGAATGTCTTTGATGTTATGGCTCGAACCGGAAAGAGAACTACAGTTCCCGGCATGCGATGCGGCAAGTCGATGCTGTCAATGGGAGCTTTCTTCAGCCGCCTGCGGTACCGGTCTACGTAGGCCTGCTTGACAGTGTGAATTCAGAGTCCATCTTCTGTCTGTTGCTAGAAATATGTGACATGCTGATATTGGAAAGTTTGCTTTGCTAGGGACTCTCTGAAATTTCTCCCAGCATATGTAGATAAGTGCTTCTGGTTTTGTTTTGTTTTGTTCTCCCCGAGGATTTTTGTCTGTGAAATTGAACTAAGAGAGCCAGTTTGGTGTAGTAGTTAAGGCATCAGGTTAGAAAACAGGAGGCGGTGAATTCTAGTTCTGCCTTAGGCAGGAAGCTAGCTGGGTGATCTTGGCTAGCCACTCTCTCTCAACACTGGGAAGGAGCCAGGGGGCAAACTATTTCTAAAATACCTTGCCAAGAAAACTCCAAGGACTAGTCCAGGCAGCCTCTAAGAATTGGACACAATTTAATGAAAGAAAAAAAATCAATTGATTTCAAAGGATGTTATTTCTACTGAAATAAAGTGTTGGATGCTGCTACAGACTGCTTAAACATAGTTGGATTTGGTACTAAGATTTGGTCACTATCAGCTAGAGCAGTGGTTCTCAACCTTTTTAATGCCGCGACCCCAACCGGTCGTAAGTCGAGGACTAAACCGGTCATAAGTCGAGGACTAAACCGGTCGTAAGTCAAGGACTACCCAACCGGTCGTAAGTCAAGGACTTTCCCTGCCCGGGAGCGCCGCGCATGCGTGGTTCCACCCCCTGCGCTGGCCGAGGCATAGCTGGCAAGCGGCAGAGACGGAGCAGGCCGACCACCAGCTGGCCCAACCCAAGGGAGATAAGGCACCCGCCGGAAAAGGGGGAAAAAATGGCGGACAAAAAAAATGGCGGACAGCCTTGCTTGGCGACCCCCATGAAATGGTCGATCGACCCCAAATGGGGTCCCGACCCACAGGTTGAGAACCACTGAGCTAGAGTTTCTGCATCTAGAACCTCCTCATCCTAACTTGGTAATATAATAATAATAATAATAGAGTTGGAAGGGACCTTGGAGGTCTTCTAATCCAGGGGTTGGCAACCTTAAACACTCAAAGAGCCATTTGGACCCTTTTCCCACAGAAAACACTGGGAGCCACAAAACCCTGCTGCTTCCCCCCCAGCACTCCATCGCTGCTGCTGCTTACCCCCCCCTCCTGTGCGGAGCACCCTGCTGCCGCTTTTCTCTCCTACCTCCACCATGTGGAGCGCCCTGCTGCCGCCACTTTTTCCTCCTACCTCACCCACGCGGAGCGCCCTGCCGCTGGGGCTTTCCCCAGCAGCAAAGATGGAGTTTGGGAGGCAGCGGCAGGGCATAGCCCAGGCATGGCCCAGCAGAAAGCTCGTCCTTCCCACTCAGGAGGCCCTCAGCGGCTCCTCGGCTCCATCCGAGTTGAAGAAAGTGGAGGCGCAGCAGCGGGATTGCTCTCAAACAATAAGAGCCGGGTGCACTGCTCGCTCGTGTGCGCCCTCCTTATTGAGAGCAATCCCACTGCTGCGCCTCCGCTTTCTTCAACTTGGATGGAGCAAAGTGGGGAGGAGAATGAGGAGAAGAGCGGTGAGGCTTTGTGCCAGCTGGCCGGCCAGGTGAACAAACAAAAGAAGTTTGTGGGCAGTCCCACAAATGTCTTTTGTTTGTGGGACTAAAAAAAAGTTCAACCAATCAATTCCAACTACGCGAGATTTTTTTTTTCCGTGAGAAGTTGGAATTGATTGATTGAACTTTTTTTTTAGGTGGCGGAGGACTGGGAGCCGCAGCGGAGGGATGAAAGAGCCACATGTGACTCCGGAGCTGCGGGTTGCCGACCCCTGTTCTAGTCCAATCCCTGCTCAGGCAGGTAACCCTATACCATTTCAGACAAATGGTTGTCCAGTCTCTTCTTAAAAACTACCAGTGTTGGAGCATTCACCACTTCTGGAGGCAGGTTGTTTCACTGATTGTTCTAACTGTCAGGAAAAGTCTCCTTAGTTCTAAGTTGCTTCTTTCTTTGTTCAGTTTCCATCCGTTGCTTCTTGTCCTGCCTTCAGGCGCTTTGGAGAATAGCTTGACTCCCACTTCTTTGTGGCAGCCCCTGAGATATTGGAACACTGCTATCATGTCACCCCTTGTCCTTCTTTTCATTAATCTTCATTATCTCTGAGCAAACAATAAAATCATGGATGTGAAATTCTGGAGGGCTGTTTGGCAGACCAAAAGAAACATTTCTGTATTCAACTGGGTCTTTATAGAAAAGTGTCAATCGTAGCACATAAAAGAAGTAAAGAATCTATTTATAAAAACCAGTCACCTCCATCTGTAAGTAATGTCAGATGCGACGATAAATGGATAGAAGTTAGCATCTTAGTTTATCCATTGTTTTGTTTTTATTTTTTTAATTACCTATAGCTCTATGGCATATTGCCAACATTCCAAATGTATTCACCAGCCCATCAATGTTACTTATTACGTTTATATTGTTTTTTAAACTAGGATCTCAATCATCAGTACTTTAACTTTCAAAGCAAAAGAGTATTATGTGAATTCTTCACAACTAACCCTTTAAAAAAAAAAAGGCTGCTTTTTGCATAGTTTCTTAAAACCATACACAATGCCAATGCTGGGTAAAACTGAGATTTGCAGGAATGTTAGCTATTAGCAATACATTAATAATTCAAAATAGGATGGTCATTCACCAGATGTTTGCAATTTATTATATGCATATTTATAAACTATATAATATTGGAAGTGAAATCAATAATATAGAGCATGCCATTGTCAACTATGCATTTTATAAATCTTAAATGTTTCTAAATATGTTTTGTGCTTATGAAATAATAAAACTATTAGTCTTTAAAATGCCTTCAGATTGTTTGTTGCAAAAACTAATCATGTTTAATGTTCTGGAAACGACATAATATCCCAAAGAGCAATTTTACCCCATTAATTCCTGTCTTTTGTGGTGGCAGTAGAAGTCTCAACAGCTGAGTTCCGTTTTGCAAATCTTTTAGGATGCTGACTGTCTTCAAAGAGATCTAATGAAGGAGCTGTGGAACAAGAATATACTAAAAAGTTATGGTTTGTTGAATATAAATAATGGCTTACAAACCACAATGGGTTTACATGGTACATTAAGACAAACCCCAAAAAATCATATTAGAGCTTGTATCACCTGGGCTTTTGAGAACATTTGCTTCAATATGTTGGCCTTAAATTTTGTTAAAATGTTTAAATATGCTGAAATAAAGGAATCGTTCTAGCTTTATTACATTGATTACAAGCCATGGATGTAATCAATAGGTGTAAATGAGGGAACAAATGATCAACATCATGTAAATGATGCAACTCATCAGAAATAATGATGGGGTTATATTTATTCAATGATGTCATAATTCATACATTGTCATTTTGATCTATCAAGATTTGTTACAGACAACACTGATTACAAGTAGCTTGGTTAAACCTAACTAACCAGAATTGGAAATTACATGTTTTGACCTTCACCGAAGAATAATTTGTATCAGCAGTAGGGAAAAAACCTTGGATGACAATGCCAGAAATAGTTGGCAATCCTTTTGTTCTCTTGCCTTAGTAGACAGCTGATATTGTTTAAAAGCAGGATGACAGTGAGATATTGAAAAGCATTTTATGTCTTCTGGTTGGGGTGATGGAACCTAACACTGTAATCCTGGTGTCAGTTGTAGAAATATCTTTTAAACATTGTCAGTCTTTCTGACAGTGTTAGTAGCTTTATTACCATGTTAAGAATACAGTTGTCCATCATTTTCTATAAATGGTTATAATATGATGTTTGATATTGTGGAGTCTGCCATCACCACCCACCATATTTGTGCATACAAAAGAAATATGATTTAAATATTGATATGAAATGTATGCTTATTACAAGGAATCCTGTAAAAGAGGTTCACTGGTGCTGATCCACAACTTTTCTATGAATGGAAAGAAGCTATTGGTAGAGGAAAGAAAAGGTTTATTCACCATATTTTTTTATTAATTTCCTTTAAAGGAAATGGACACTACTAAACCAACTATTAACCTCCCTCTTTCATGGGTCATTTTGTTTCCTCTAAATCATTATCTAGAGTTCTGTCTATTCATGTTGTTTTGTAAAATGTAATTGGTATCAACTGATTCTAGATTTCCATTACTGCAATTATTAAAACTGCTGCTGCTGCTAATCAATGTGTCTGTAAAAATACTTCCATAATAGTGGAGATACTTTCTAATCTTAAAATCAGAGACTAGGAAGTCATATTTAAACCATTTGTCCTTATTTCTGAGTAAATATATTCAGATTGGAACATTATTTATAGTTATTACTAGACAACCATGATCCATTGGGTCATCATTTTAAAATATTCCCTTCCCTAAACAGAAAAATAGAATGACCATGGCTGGGCAAAATGCAGTAGGAGCAGGAGTGACTTCTGACCTACTGTTGGCTTCCCCGTTGAGTTTCCTTGTGAGAAGCTGGCAAGTGAGTGTTGGAAATTCCTTCCTTCCTTCCTTCCTTCCTTCCTTCCTTCCTTCCTTCCTTCCTTCCTTCCTTCCTTCCTTCCTTCCTTCCTTCCTTCCTTCCTTCCTCTCTCCCTCACTTCCTTCCTTCCTTCCTCTTGTCCTCCTCTCCTCCCCTCCTCTTCCCACCAGGCAGGTAAGTGGCTGCTGCCAGGTGAGGGATTGAGTGAAGAAATGTGTGAGTAGTCAACACGGTATGAGCACTATTTATTCATTAACTTTCTCCCCACAAGTTTCCCACAAGTGGGAAGGTGGCAAGGAACGACAGCAATCATATCAGTTCCTTCTGGGTTCTCCACTGACTTGTGGGAAGCTGTCAGTGGATGTTGAAAAGGGTCACGTGACCCATGGCAGTGTTGCATCGGCACTGAACAGCAACTGAAGCAGGAAAAAAATCCTCAAATTTCATTCCCTTAGGAGTGCTGGATCCCAGAATTTTGTAAGTTAGCCCATTTGGGGAACATTTGTTTTGCCCACATGAAGGTTATAAAGTATCAAACAGACCCAAAAGTTTTAATAGTATATAGCAGGGGTAGGCAACCTTGGCTCTTTTATGACTTGTGGCTCAGGAATTCTGGGAGTTGAAGTCCACGAGTCATAAAAGAGCCAAGGTTGCCTACCCCTCGTACAGTATATGCAGATACTTTATGCAATAATGAACATTTGCTGAAGTATGAAAAATTGATTGCCCTTGCCAAAAAAAAATTCAGTAGCACTGCATGTTCCCCCATGATTTCATCAGCATGAGGCAAAAATAGGTGTGTTAAGCCTTCACTAAGCTTAAAGCACTTAATTTTTTTTGTAAACCCCTCTGTAATTTTTTTTTATAAAAAACTCCTGTAAACCTTTGTTACTGCCATAATTCTTGCAGTTCTTGCTAACTAACTAAATATTAAAAACAACAAACAATATGTTAAAAAGGCTTCCACTCATCCACAGATATCTTTTTTTTTTTTTTTTTTTTTGCTAAGTAACACTGTGAACCAAGGTATTTGAAAATAACTCCCAACTGGGCATTTTCTTCAAATGTCATCTATAAAATGTTCTGAGGACCTTTCATTTAAACTTATAATACTAATACAAATTTTATATATTTCCATTAAGGGGACAAATTACTTTTGACAGAGAGAATCAAAGGCATCCCAGAAAGGGAACGCCATGGTAATGATAGCACGGGAAGTATAGAAGGTGGGAGAAATTGATGGACCAGTTCCAGTTCAGAGAATTGAGCACTTTTCATTTTTGCTGGAAATAACATAAATGAGGGAACCTTTGTGCTTCGGTTGCACATCCGCGGTTCTCAGGTAAAGTAGACACTGCTAAACGCATCACATTTTTGACATTAAAATGAGTAGAAAGTTATTTCTTTTCTTCCTGAAATGTAGTCAAGATTTTATTGAAATAGATGTCTATGGCGGGGGGGGTAGGGGGGCTAAGTAATGTTTCAGATGACAACACTTCAACTAGAACCTTATTGCCATTCTATCTTCACGCTGATTAGAATCCAGGTTGTTTATAGCAGAGCCATTATGAGAAACTGGCAAATACTTTTCTGCCTCAGTGGAAATGAAATCTTTCTTTGTCCTGGTGAATTTTGCATTTAAATCAGTAAGGTCATTGCTTTGCATAAGACGGTGTGGAATATGCTTTGCTGGGCTTCAAAGGAAACTCATCCTTTGCCGGGTTCAATGGAATATAAGGCAGGAAATATTTGGGGATAATTGGCTTTCTTGGATAAGCTGGTGAATGTGGGGTCATAGTGAAATGCTCTGCTAGTGCCAAATGCGGATTATTTCAGCATAATTATTCCAGAAACAGTGAGGCTCTCCTGATATTAATTTGCCTTTTATCATTAGCTGTATTGATTTTTACACTGATGTAAAATAGCATTCACTCCAGTGACCTTCATCTGTCTGGGTCTCTTGCATCTGAATCAGGGTATTTGGTAGTTAATATTTCTACAAAGCAATGAACGAAATTCTTTCTGTTTACTTTATCTGTTGGTGAGTGCACATTATTTAATCTGCATTCAAAAGCAAAAGCGTTCCTTAAGAGAGTTTCTTCCACCTCATAACGTCAATTATGCTATTGTGTGTAGGGAGGATGGAAAAGAGAGAAAGAGGGAAAGAGAGGTGTCAGTGTATGTATATATTTGTGTGTGTAGTCAGGCAGTGTAAGGTGCAGCAGTTCAGATACTGGATCGGAAGTGGAAAGACCCAGGTTCCAGTCTTCCTTCAGGCATAGAAGTTGCTGGATGATTTGGGGTTTGTCGTTCTTTAAGTCCTAGATTGGGATGTTAAAAAAAACCTATTAATCTGCACTTGATTTGTGTGGTATATTACAGTCTATAACCTTTAGTGAAGTAACCATCATCCTGCAGAGGGTGATTTGGGGTGATAATATTGACGTCTGTGGCCTCAAACATTTATTATGTAGAATAGATTGTTGCTTTTTCTTGTTTGTTTTAGTCCTTACAAGTTGCTGAGTCTTAGCCATGAGATTGGGCAATTATATAAATCATATCCATATTTAGAGGTAGTTCTCACCCTTGCCCCAAACGCTAATTTGGACCAGAAACTCTGTTGTTATATGACACAGTTGTAAATTAAAAAACCATGTAACTGCGCCATTAGCTATCACAGTTCTGGCAGTCACAGTTGTTATCGTTAAGCGAGGACTGTGAAGTTCATTAAGTGAGGACCTCACTTGACTGTGACTTCTGCCTTCCTGCTCGCTTCCCCATTGACTTTGCTTGTCAATGTAAGTTTGAACAGTTGCTGAAGAGTAATTGTTAAATAAGGGCAGCTATGTATCTCTCTCTTTCTCTCTCTCTATATATATATATATATACAGACAGAAATACTTATAAGCATAAATTGGCGCATGCACACTCAAACAGCGAAACTGTCCATTTTTTTCCTACCTTAGCAATGAGTCTAGAAAAAGACCTGCTTTTTATTCATTAGATAGTTTTGGTAACAAATTTGGTGAGATTGGATCATACAAAGTCATTAACTAACAAGTACCAATAAAACACTGTCTGCTTTTTATTGGGGCAATAACAGTAGCATTAGAATCAATTGACCCCATCAAATAATTTAGTAAGTGTAATTACGGTGGGAGGTGATAGCTATTCAGAAGAAAAACTTTCCTGTTGTTAAATGCAATAAAACCAGCTGCTGAAGAGAGCTTTGAAGTTTATTGATCAGTGATCATAGGGTGTTCAAGCAATTTATCATGTTGGTTTTCAAACATTTCATTACCTTTTCCTGCATACCTTGTTAGGAACACACAGTGGTAGATTTAGATGAGAACAGCCTTGTCCTTTATTATACATAGTTATTTCTTACTTATTTCTTTAAGAATTGTACTAGACAGAAGTTTGAACAAAGAGCTTGTTTCTAATTCTTGCACAGTTTGTGCTCCTTATAGTTTATTTCCTTCCCTGCCAGGACTATGTTTTGTGCAATTTATCTGCAATTGTAATGGCTTCCAGCATTTTCTGGAACGCTGGACTTTTGTTTATGTCTAGTAACAATTATGTTACATGTGGGTCTCATGTTCTCCATCAAGTCTTAATACACTGGACTAAACAACAAAACCAAACCATTGAACCATATTGTAGTTCAATCAACACAGCTATTTGTAAATGTAGGAATATATAAACATGGTTTGTAAATGGTTTAGTGAAAGGGTATTTGGAATACCATTGCTTCCTCAAAAGGAATTTGCTCCCCATCTTCCCATGTTCTTTTATTTCCAAACTTTTCCCAAAGTGACTGGGCATCAGTATAAAAATATCAATCTGAAAAGGATCAGAGTGGTTTGCTACAATTTGGAATTGTTAGTTCTGCCAGGTAAACCAGACACTTTATTGTAAGGCTGCATTAACAGAATCTTGGAAGTCTGAAAGTACAAACGTCCCACTGCCACTTTTAACGGCTTGATCCATTAGGACAGATCCTTCCTAAGTTTCTTCCTTTGGCTTCTATTACATGAATTGACCTTTAAAAAGGAAGAAATATTTCAACACCATTGCAACAATGAAATCAAGCAGCATGCTTGAGTCTCCATTATGCACTAAAAGAGCGTAATGGTTTCTGGCATGAGAGGCAATATTTGACATTATGGCATAGCATGTCTCATTGTCCT
Organism: Protobothrops mucrosquamatus; assembly: GCF_001527695.2. Classification (NCBI taxonomy): domain Eukaryota; kingdom Metazoa; phylum Chordata; class Lepidosauria; order Squamata; family Viperidae; genus Protobothrops; species Protobothrops mucrosquamatus. Next base: position 387,030 of record NW_015386435.1, read on the forward strand.
TGAGATAATGGCCTTGCTATTAGTCACTCTTGGTTGACTTTTCAAACTCACAGGCCTTAACATTGCTTGAACAAGCCTAGAACAAGCGAAAATTGGATTCAGGAAGTATTGCCATGTTCTAGCTCAACGATTGGCTGCAATACTGTTCTGTTGGATGCCATCTGGGGACCCCGTGCTCAGTGTTATATATGTATATATGCATATAAATATAAATATATAAATACATTTATTTTTGACATGGCTGGTTGGCAGATGGACAAAATAATTGTATGATGCTGGCCTAGTTCCACCCCACTAAATCTGTTAAGAAGATTTTAAATCTTTAAATCATTCTGGATGTGCTATTCATTAAGAGAAGCTTAATTTGGCAATAAGATTTCCTAAATTCATTGAGGATTTGTTGTACTACTGCAAGAACTACAGTTTTTCTTCCATGTTTCCTCACTGATATTTTAAAGTATAAGCCAGCACCAATATTTATTTCCAATCCAAACTAATTTGCTTAAATAAGCAATCAGAGTCTGAACATTTGCTTCTCATCAAAGTAAGGCTGATCTACCATAATTTAATTACTGTGTCAGAAAACTGACAAGCAATTTAACCAACAATGAAAATGTACTGTAAATAACACACACATGTAATACAGTTGGGATGGTTTTTTTTTTTTTAAGTTCAGATCAGTAATTCTGATTATTTTCCCGGCATCTCAACAAATAGCATTTGTTGATGTCTTACCTTTAATGTTATCATATTATCAGCTTGATCTTAAGAATGGTTCTTCTACACATGTGTGTTTGGATGGGCTTCACTGGTCAGCACAAAATAAACCTTGAACTGTTTCAGCAGTTTCATACAAATGATACTCTTTCCATGAAAAAGGAAGAGACAGAACAGAAACATCTAGGCAGATATTTAGGAATTGAGTTAAATGACCTAGTGAGGTTTTTCCATGTGTATCTTCTGTGGGGTCTTACCAGAAGGTCTTGACTGGTCACAGTGAGAACAGAAAAGGGGATCAGTCAGGATGCCTTTGGCCTGATGCAGCATTGCTCTCATTGAATACAATCTCTGTCAACCCACAGCATAAAAACAATGGATTCCTGCTCCTCCAGAGCAAATGGAGAGGCTGCAGGAGGATGTAGAGAAATCAAAAGTACCATTGCACAAACAGAAGTTGGGTCATTTATCACAGCTGGTGGTCAGGAGGCTCAGCAAGAGGGGGGTCAAAAAAAATCAACCAGGGTTGTAAGTGACTTTTGGGGTGTCCATCGTAACTTTGAACAGTTGCTAAGTGACCAGTCATAACTCAAGAACTACCTGTAAATACAGTCTTTCAAATCTGTTCTGCTGCACAATGTAATATTCCAGTTATTCAGTAGTGCTCTAGCCTCCTGGTTTGTTAACTCTTTCTTTCTTTCTTTCTTTCTTTCTTTCTTTCTTTCTTTCTTTCTTTCTTTCTTTCTTTCTTTCTTTCCTTCCTTCCTTCCTTCCTTCCTTCCTTCCTTTCCTTCCTTCTCTCTCTTTCTTTCTTTCTTTCTTTCTTTCTTTCTTTCTTTCTTTCTTTCTTTCTTTCTTTCTTTCTTTCTTTCTTTTGAACAGGGCTTGGGCATGCAAGTATCAGCTGTGAGTAAGTAACACAAAAATATTATAACTAAAGATGTTGAATTAAGAGAACCTATAGACCATCATGTTCCAAACTATCTTCCAACTCTCCCAAGCAAATGTAAGGGCTGTGAGGACAAGAAAGGGATACTGGAATAGATGAAAATCGATCCTTTTATTTCACTACCTTAACATATGCATACCAGAAAAGTTGCTGGAGGTGTATGTGGCAGTGCTTTTTATTAAATAAATCTTGCATTGTAGACTAGGGTAGGTGGACATGACTTTAGTCAAAATCATCTGCCGTGCCAGATAACCTCCACATACGTTGATTACAATGTCCATAATTCCAAAGCACCTTGATTAATGTAATTATGGAAGCTGTGGTCACCCTCACCAGGTTGGGGAAAGAAACTGGACTCTGAAGCAAATACACACAATTCTCTGCAGGCAACTAGCAAAGTGAGGGTTAATTCCATATGACAAACTCTTTTGAAAAATGTTGACATGAGACTTGCAGCAGCAATGAGGCAATGTAAACATAAGGTGAAGATGATGAAAACTAATTAGCTAAGTCTCCTGGAATCAAATTTTAACGTGATGTGATTATATATATGAGGAAAAACACAATGTTTAGACTGCATGTAATTCCAGTAATATGGTAATGAAGCACAGTGCATAATTTCTGACCTAACTAATCCCATGGGCTTTTAAAATGTCTGTTTTAAACAACATATCATCAGTAGTGCTTCAGTGGAAGGTGACAATGTCATAATGGATACCGAGAGACCAGTTAAGTATTGAAATGGAATTAAAATTTGTAGCACCAATTAAACAGGAAAGCGTCTTGGCACATTTAAGCCTGTAGACATTGTATTCATCAATGTTTCATGGCAAAATATTTTGGCTCTATTTTGGAAGTATTTTCCCCAGATGCAAGGTTGTTGAATAAATCAATAGCAGATTCCTGAAAACAGATTCCTGATGTGGCGCTAATGTTTTGTTAACTGGTAGCAGCATCTAGTCCATAGAATTCTGTATATATTCTCATTATTTTAACTTGTTTTTCTGATCATACAGAAAATGTGACCGTATAGGAAATAGTGGCAAATTAATTTCATTGATATCTTCATTTGTACCCTTTCAAAATGATTTCAACAATGACTCAACACTGTCTCGTGAGAATCTAGTACAGAAGATGCCAAAATGCAAATTAGGCTATGGTAAAGGATACAGAACTGGTTGAGCAATTGTATCCACAAGAGTCCATCCATGACTCTACGTCAAGCTTCAAAGAGATGTTGAGCAATGTACTAGAGGGCCTTGTCTAGGCCCTGTCCTGTTCAATATATTTATTAACATGTTAGTTGAGCTTTAGAAAATAGGATTATCCATTTTCTAGATGACAAAAACTATACAGGGATAGCAAAGACTTTAGAGAATAGTGTCAACATTGATGATGATTATGGCAAGCAGGAATGATGGGCAAAATCCAGCAAGGTTATGTATACAGTGACCAATGCAAAGTCCTACTTTTGAATAGGAAAAAACAAAGATTTTTCATCTAGAATATTTTGTCCTATTCCAAATACTGCATTTTAGAAAGAAGATGGGAAAATTAGAGAATGTCCATGGGAAAACAATTAAAGTTATGGGTTAGGACAGAAAGATTAGAAAGAAAAAAAATCTGCAAGGATTGATTGGCTGGAAGCAATGGACATATTTAGCATGGAGAAGAGGAGACTAAGAGAGAGACAATAGTTGTCTTTAAATACCTGAAGGTCTGTCATATGACTATATGCTTTCTGTAAATCCTGGAGTAATTATACTAACAATGAAATACTCAACAAAGCAAAAACATAATCTAAGAAGAAGAAAAAGGAAGATGTCATAATGTCAGAAGCTGTGTCCTTAAATTATTTATTCTATGGACTACTACTCATAACTTTTCTTATTAAGGCTAGATTTAAGCAAAGGTGATATGGTATTTAGACTTTCTCATGGTGTTACCATGCTTTTACTGCTTTTGCATGTAGGAGGGAAAGAAATAACATTAAGGGTATTTCCAAAAGCTATAGTTTCTATTACCCAAATTTTGACAAAATGATTAGTGGCAGGATTCCACCATTACTATCACAGTTTCTCTTCTTAAGTGCTGTAAGTTTGTGAATTATTCTTGTTCCAATCGGTACTTTCCCAACTAATCAAAAGTTGAGAGCAAAAAACCTGCAGCCTATAGCCTAACATTTGGTTGTTCTGGTATATATTTTTTTTAAAAGACACTGTGTATTGAAAGGATGAACTTTTATGTATTTGTTCGTCTAAAAACTAGTGTGGCTTTTAAGGCCCATAGACTATAATCTAAAGTATTCTGAGAAATACTGACACATATCTATAGTTAAAATCATTTAACTAAGCTATCCAAATTATGCAGTGATTTGTGTGCCTGCAATGCAGTAGCAAGACATTTCTGATTTTATACTAAATGTCTTGTATGTGAGGAAATTAGTATTCCCTAGTTGTTACGGAGAGATATGATGCGTTCCTACTTGTTCCATGTCACAGGAACTGCATTAGCTGCCAACTAGCTTCTGGGTGCAATTCAGTGTGTTGGTTCTTACCTTTAAAGATCCTCGGGGCTCAAGGACATGGACAAGCCTGGCAACACCTTCTCCGAGGTGAATCTGGTTCTCCAGTAAAATCTGGGAGACACTGGTTTGCTCAGTATCTTGTCAACGAGGGAAAGCCACTTCTGGGAAGTCCACTTCTGGACTGCTTCTTTGGTACGCTCAGAGCTGGAAATCAGAAGAAACAAGAACCACACAGATAGTCTGAAGCATGAAAAAAAGCAGCTTGAAAACTGTCAGAGTAAACTCTCAGGCAGGCTTCTAGTGAGTTGTAAGATGGAGTCTCCTTGGAGGACTTTCTTCCCACAGTTCTTATAGGAAACACTTATTTCCAGTTATCACTGGCCTTTATTGCAAAAGCAAAGGTGTTTCAAGTAGGTATTTGGAGATAAGAATACAACCTCTCAATGATGGCATGTTGGATTTGCTGTTTATAATTGATTTTTGCTTTTATCTTATTATATCAGTACGGTAAGCCACTCAGGGTCCATGGAAGTAAAACATTGTACATGTAGTAGAAATAATAACAGTAACATTAATATTATGAAAAATCTAGCTTGTGGTGGTGGGTTTGCATGATTCAGTGATATGGGTGACACCTTAAGTCGTGGAAGGTCATTCATGCCAGAAAGATGTCAACTGAGAACCAAAATTAGGGCATCCCACAACCCATTAAACAAAAAAAGGTAAAGGAGACCCTATGGATTTTACTCTGCAAGCCATTGCCAACTATAGGGAGGGGTCCTCATCCCCATTTCAAGGCTATTGGGCCAGGGCTGTCTGAAGATATTTCCGTGGTCATGTGGCCAGCATGGCTATAAGCCAAAGGTGGAACGCTGTTACCTTCCCACTGAAGTGGTACCTATTTATCTACATGCATTTGCATAATTTCAAATTGTTAGGTGGGCAGGAGCTGGGGCAAGGACGGGAGCTCACCCGTCATCTGGGAGCTTGGGTCTCAAACCTGAGCTGTCTGCTTTCCAGCCGACAAGCCCAGCGTCTTAACTGCTGAGCCACCGTACCACTCCACAACCTATCAACAATGGTGAAAATTAGAGAACAGTTTCCATACCAGATTAGCCATCACCTAGTTCTGGAAAACAAATCGATTATATCACATAGCATATGACACTGAAAGGGAAAACAGATCAAAATCTGGCATGGTTACAGATAAAATCTGGAATACTTAACGAAGTAACTGAACAAATAATCATGCCAGATCAAGAACACGCTACAAAACAATATTATTAAAATTGAAATGGAACATATTATGTAAAATTAAGGATAGTATTATAGCTAATCTCATTAACGGCTATATTGAAATCACTCAAACAGAGTATAAACACCGTAATAGGATTGCAAAAATTGTCCGCCGCAATTTAAATGGAAAATTTTATTATTATTTTTTTACCATTTGCAAAAAACAGTGAGACCATGAGCCTGAAAAAGTTTTGCAAAATGAGAACAAAGTGTGAGATTTCAAAATTCAAACTGAGAGTGTAATACATCAGACATTGCTGTTATAGAAAAAAAAAGTGTGGTTCATTGATGTGGCAATACCTGGAGACAGTTGAATTGATGAAAAACAGCAGGAGAAAATAGCAAAATATCATGATATACAAATTGAGGTTGAAGTATTACCGAGGAAAAAATTGATTGTCCTACCGATTGCAATTGAAGCTCTTAGTGCAATACCATAAGGATTTGCAAAAACTGAGCTTACTTGGAACAGCATACATTTTATGGTGATTCTTCCAAGAATCTTTAGTTCTTTGCTAGTATCGGAATCACTGAAATCCACACCTAGTCAATTAGACTATGATAGTCATTTGGGCAAATAGAAATAGCAAAATAATGTGAAAAATGTACTAAGAATTGTACCTGTTCTTCAATTTTATATATGTCCATTGGTGGTTTGATACTATTTTATTCCAGGAACAGGACAAGCCTTTCATATATTCACCGTATGCATTGACTCTTGCTGAACAAAGGTCTGCTGACATAAAAAAAAGAGGCACTTGGATCACAGTTTGGATGCAAACAATTCCATTTCCATCTGGAAGAAATTTATAACAGAAAATTATTAAACAGTTGATCACCATATTGACAAGAAAATTAGTTTTAATTAACATTCCACCAAAGATTTCGCAATCACAGATGCTCTATCTCAGGCATCTCTCAAAAATCAAATTGTAAGTACGATAAGGAGGATTGTGATCCTGAAATCCATGTGAGGAGCACAGAGCAAAGCATCAAAGAAGCCATCCCATGTGGCAACAAATTGACCATTACTTTCTTAAGGCGTTTTAAGGTGGCTTATGAGGTAATGCAAGAATTTGCATAACAATACAATACTTAGACACTTTTGGCCTCTTGTCTTATTTTTTAGAATGCAAAGGTGTGGTTTTCATTACAGCCCACAATTTTAGCACACCTGTACAAAGGTTTCACAAGTTTTGAGAAGTCCAAGAGACATCAGAAGGATATTGTATTGACTCCCCATGAACTCTGTCATTGAAGCAATAATTCTTCAGTGTAAAGAGTTATCAGACCTACTGTAGTCTAGTTTACAAGTGGAACCCTTCAGATATAGGATTTTCCTTTGGCCCAGGGGTAAAGGCGTGCATTGACTTGTTGACACTAGTTGATAAAATATAGGTTGCTGTAATAGACGAAGTAATGGATTAGTTTGGTTACCGAGTTGGGTCATCTAATTGGAAGGAGTGGTGAAGCGTGCAATAACTAGTATCTATTGCTATAATATAATTGGATTTAGGAAGAATCTTCAGCCAATAAATTTTGCAGTTCCATGACTGGCTGGGGAATTCTGGGAGTGGGGCGGGGTGGGCGGGCACAGGTGGGTGCGGGGCAGGCGGGGCGGGGTGGGGACGGGGCAGGGCGGGCAGTGGTAGGGTGGAGGTAGGGTGTGGGGCGGTTTTTGGGCACTCGGTTTCTAAAAGATTCACCATCACTGGCATAGAACATAAGATAGAAGATTGAAAAAGAAGCTTATTTCTGAAGAGATTGCAAAGATGATATAAAAGAAAATTTAGGTTGTATTTAAGTCCATGTTTAATCAGTGTGGGACATTTTTGAGTGAACGAGGATTGGGCTGTGAGTGTTTAGGACTGGGCTATGACTGTTAATCAAAAGACAGCCTCTACTTTGATACTGTTTGTCCTACCTAGTCCCTGGTAATATTCAAAGTTATGTATAGGTAAAATAATTCCAAGCTATTAATTCTCCCTATTTAGAACCATGGACACATCACAACTATTAGTCCAAACTCCAGATTTCATTCCTTACAAAATTTAAAATCATTAGGAGTTCATTTCCATTTTTGCTGTTTCAAAGAATTTCATATTTATCTGTTAAAACAAACTGGATCAACAGTATGGAATACTTTTTTAAAAAAAACACATTTGCTTTACTTATAATTTATGAGTTGTAATTCTAGGACACTTTTTGCTAATAATTGGGAAACATAAAATTTTGAACTTGAATTAATAGCTTTATGAACCTTTCCCTCTCAGCCTACACACTTAGCACATTACTGTATAAATTGTAATTATAGAGAAAGGATGTCCTCAAATTTATGTTATACTTATTGGATGCCCTATAATTTTGTCACTGAAGTTATATGCTTTAGGATTTAATACAAAAATATTTTTTAAAGAAAACTTTATTTTATCATTTGAACAGCAAGCTGTACATTTACATTTGTCTTAGTAGACCATAAATATACTTCTGAGAGTATAAGTGTGATTTTTATTATAACTGACATTGGAGAATAGATATTATTTCAGATTTTCCTGAATCTATAATTTCTACACTGCTTTAAACTAAAGGTGAAGTTTAAATGTCTTGTACATTATCTTGACCTGGACTATTATTGCAGTTTGGAAAAATAATTTGAAAGACTTATTCCTTAAACACTAAAGACTGAGGTTTTAATGGTTTAATGGAGGCGTAATGGAGGCTAAACCATACGATGAACAATTGAAGGAACTAGATATGTCTAGTCTAAGGAAGAGAAAGACTAGAGGTAACATGATAACAGTCTTCCAATATTTGGGGGGGGGGGCATCACAGAGAGGAGGGGTTAACCTATTCTTCAAAGCACCCATGGGCAGGACAAGAAATAACAGATGGAAGCTTATCAAAGAAAGATCCAACTAGAATTAAGGAGAATTTCCTGACAGTGAGAACAATTAATTAGTGGAATGGCTTGCATCCAGAAGTTGTAAGTGCTCCATCACTGGAGGTTTTAAAAAGAGATTGAACAGTCATAATATCAGCATCCAGCTTGAGAATCCAAATAAAATTCCAGGTTCATTCCGTCTCTGAAAATCTTATTGTTTATTGAATACATTGCATGATAATGTTGAAGCAAAACTAACTCTGAGGTTCCAACACCAATTCATAGACTTAAACAATATTTTTCCCAGCCAAACCCCCAACATCTTACATAGTCCATATAAACAAGTTCACTTTGTTATGGGAACCATCTGCTTCAAATCCACACCTGTTATGGTGTCCTTGAAAAGTTTTCAGGCTCTCACAGTCTTCAGTGGAATCATAGAAGTTTCATTTCTCCATCTACTCCATTTGAAAGTAACACCTCCCCCCTTACTCTAAAGGCAAGTTGAAATGCAGAGGCACATAGCTGCCAAAGTTTCATCCTTGACATGCTCCCCCAAAAAAAGAATGGATCTGAAAAGGCATAAAACAAACATATAGACATATAGACATTGCTTATGATTCCTATTACCTAATCAGCCCCCTCACTGGAGTCGATCAGGGTATCTGGAATGGAATTTCTTTATTAACGTAGCGGCTCTAACATTATCTGCTGCTACGCATTGTGCCTTTGCAAGTGGGTATCCTTTCCACTTTACCTAATATTGGAGCTTCCTCTACAATATCTAGAATCCAAATTTTTTTCAATCTCGTAATGCCTTTTTCCCTTAATCAGAATTGGGAGGGGAGGTGGTTTCTCGATTGGCCTCATTCATGAACCTTGAACAGGCTTTAATAAGCTACATCCGATTAAAACCTTGGGGCAATTCCAGTTTTACAGTAACTCGGTTGACGATGATTATAATTGTAAAAGGACCTATATATTTAGGACCTAGTTTTTTACAAGGTATTTTAAAGTTCAAGTATTTCATGGACAAATATACCTTGTCGCCCACTTTAAACTCCTTTTGGAGCTTTGGATAATCAATAGGTCCGTTAAGAAATGTGAAATGTGTTTCTTGTAATTTAAAAATGAAATGGATTCATCAGAAAATATTATTTTGTCTTTATTGAAACCCTCAACGAATGTTTGAAAAAAGGGATGATATAATTTAATTTATATAACTGAAAAGAAACCTCTGTGCCTGATTTAAAGAATGAATTCAGAATAAGAGTTTGTTACCTATTTTGGAAAAATCTCTTGTGAGACGAGAAGATAACACAATACAGATAGTTCTTGTTTAGTGACCACAATTGGGACAGGCAACTTGATTATTAAGGGAAGCAGTTGCTAAGTGAAACTGTGACTGTGCTTATGCTCTCACTTCGGCTTTCCTTCACTGTACAGAGCTGCAAAGGTTGTAACTGCAAGAACAAGTCGCAAAGTTACTATTTTATCACCATCCTCATTGTGAATGGTGGCTTTATGATGCAGTCGCTAAATGAGGACTACCTGTATGCTCTAGACCAGCGGTCCCCAACTTTTTGGGCACCAGGGACCGGTTCTGCGGAGAAAGGTTTTTCCACGGATCGAGAGTGTGTGGTTTTGTGTGTTCCCTGCATCCCACAGATGGGGCTTTGCTTGTTTGTGCGGTTGCTGGCATGCCGCGGCCCAGTACTGGTCCATGGCCCAGGGGTTGGGGACCCCTGCTCTAGACTTCATTATAAGTTTAAGGATTACATTAACTTTATATTATTATCTATATAATTATTATATGGATCTCTTTTTCATTTCAATTATTTTTTTCTTTGTCATATTTTATTTTAATTATAATCGACAGTATGTATATTTCTTCATTGTACAATTTCTCTTCTGTTGGTGGCACAGGGCGCTTTTTAAGATTTATCATATTTTTTTAAAAAAATCCTATCAGCTTACTTCTTCTAATAGAGAAATCTGAGATAATGAGAAACTGAAGATATCCAAGTTGTGTGAAAACAATCATTGCCACTGTTCCAGGAGCACATTGTTTGGTCTGTTCCCCATTAACATCAAAAATCTGGGGGGGGGAAAACCCCTCTGTATTCTTGGTATTTTCCCCAATATCAAATCTTATAGGTGTTATTTTGTACCTCTGGTTTTTCTCCATTTTCTATTTCTAAATTGTTCTTAGTTTTGCATTTGAGGGAAAACATGTTCATATGTTGTTAGTGTCAATTGCCCAACTTTCTAGACTTCTTTCCTCAAAGCTTCCAGAAGCCACTTTTCTTGAAAGGGGAAGTAAGGACAAGTTGTCTTTACATCTAGATATATATGTGAACATACTATGGCACTGCAAGTCTCATTACGTTCTGATGATACCAGTTCATAAATGAAGTGAGGTAGAAGTGGTGGACTGATGATGAAATAATATCTTTTATTCATGGTGAACCCACCCTTAAAAGAAGATTGGAATCAGAAGGTACTGATAAAAGAGAATATTTGTAGCTCAGGGTTGAACATGGCGCTCTCTGAGCTTGGTTGTTTGCTTGTAGACATTTCATTACCAAACTGGGTAATATTACCAGCGCTGGAAGGGAGTGGGATTTGCTCTCATTTTATATATTAGTGGCTTGCCCTGTCAGTGTTGGTGGGAGTGGTCTTGATGGTTCTTTGATTAGGTTGTTGTTTAGTGTTAGGTTGTTTGGCAGTTCCTTGATTGGGGTATTGTTTTTTCCTTGATTGTTGGTCTAATATTAGTCTTGGTGTTAATCTCTGTTCATCTGGGTATTGATTGCTAGTGAGGAGATGTTTTGGTCTTTTTGTTTCCTTTTTGGCTTTTTGATTTTTTTTGAATGCTATGTAGAATTTGTTTATCGTTATGTGCCTGTTGATGGCCAATTTGTCTTAGTGCCAGGCTTCCTCTAGTGCAGCGGTTCTCAACCTATGGGTCGCGACCCCATTTGGGGTCGATCGACCATTTCATGGGGGTCGCCAAGCAAGGCTGTCCACCATTTTTTTCCCTTTTCCAACGGGTGCCTTACCTCCCTTGAGCTGGGCCAGCTGGTGGTCGGCCTGCTCCGTCTCTGCTGCTTGCCAGCTACGCCTCGGCTGGCGCAGGGGGTGGAACCACGCATGCGTGGCGCTCCCGGGAAGGGAAAGTCCTTGACTTACGACCGGTTGGGTAGTCCTCGACCTACCACCGGTTTAGTCCTCGACTTACAACCGGTTTAGTCCTCGACTTACGACCGGTTTAGTCCTCGACTTACGACCGGTTGGGGGTCGCGGCATTAAAAAGGTTGAGAACCAATGCTCTAGTGTTTTTGGACTTGGCTTGGTCTAGGATGCTTACAGTTTCCCAGTTGAAACTATGGTTAAGTCAATTCCCACAATGGAGGAACGGATTGAAAAGATGATGGAACTGGTGACAAAGATGACAAAGTTAACTGCATTAACTAGGGAAAAGAATGTAAATAGTTTCATTTCCATTTGGAAACTTCTTCTGGACTTTCTGATTGAAAGAGGAAAAAATGAAATTTGATTTTGGGTTTTGACAATTAAGTAGGTCGTAGTTTTGTAGTGGCTAATACTTACTATTTTAGATAAACAAGTTGATAGAATAACTGTATTATATATCTTACTGCACGGAAGGAAGTTGAAAGCCACTGCTTTTCGTTTCCTTCTTTTTCTTTCCTTACTTTATCCACTTTTCTCCTTTCCTTTCCCCCCTTTCCTTTCCCTTTTCCCCATTGTCTTTATTTCTATATGAATTTTATATTAAGAAAAAAACTGTTAATAAAAATATTAAAAAAACACTTCTTTGTTTGATTTGGCTATGCTTATTGCAGTTTTGAAGAGTAAATGCAAGAAAAAAATATCCATACCTGATAATTAAATATAATTAAATCAGTAATTTTAAAGAAGAGAACCATTGAAAACACCATTCAAAGTTCAGAACAGAAGAAAAGGGTGACTCACACTAACCAGCACTGAAAATCTATTGCAAAGCTTTTTTTTAAAAAAAAGGAAATACAGCATCAAAATCTGGTGGGAGTTTGACTGCTTTAAGTTCATACACCAACCAACCTAATTAATTTGTGACTTTCCTATTTTTCTCAGTTTGTTTGCTTTTTTAAAAAAAAATCTCTCCTTTTCATCCCATTACTTTAAGTAGCTAAATCCATGAAATACACTCAGCTGTAAAATAGCCAAACACCTTTGATCCTAATGTATTTTGCTGACCCAACCCTTGTGGTTAATTTATGGTTCATTATATTGTCTGGATCTTGGAACCTGGGCTGAGTATTTTTGTTTTGTTTTTGCACCAAGGACCCCTCCTTTTTGTTTAAATTGTGTGTGTGTATGTATGTGTGTGTGTGTGTGTGTGTGTGTGTGTGTGGAGTATAATATGGGAGGGCAGAATACAACATGGTACAAAACCAAACCTGTCCCAAATAGGCATGAAATAAAAGTTAATTAATTGAATAATTAACTTAATTCAGTGTGAATTGTGCAAATCCAGCCAGAATATTTCACCTTCTTGCTACAAGTCTCTACCATGGTACCACAAGGGTTCCTCCCCCCCCCCTTTTTCCCCTAAGTGCTGATGAACTGATGGCATGAACAAGTTCTCCTTTGTAATCCTGATACTGCAATTGCTGTCCAATTACAGGACAACACCTGTATTTTCTCTTTTATTATTAGGGAGGGGAATTCAGCTTGCATAACCTGGATGAGAATTTGCACAAAATAGGGGCCCCTTTCTTCTATTGACCAATCTGAAATGCAATAGCTTCAAATGAAGGGATGGCAACATTTCAGAGACTCTAGCTCTCCTGAAGCTGATTATCAAAGGCATTTTGTTCCTCAAAATAGCTACCAGTTTCCGGGAAGAAAGGCTCTTTTATTTTTTATTTTTCCACAGACATAAATGAAACACTGAGAAAGATTGGGGTTGTTGTTGTTTTTTGCACCACCTGTTGTTCTTAGATGAAATTTCCTGCTGATTTAACTTGCTCTGTTCCGAGAGAGATGCCAAGATTTACAAGACTTCCAGGAGGAGCAACTGGATTGAGCAGAAGGATGGATAATGGCTTTTCCCCCAGGGAGAGAGTAAACGCAAACAGAGAGCGTGGGAGCTAAACAATACTATTGTTCTATTCAATAATTTTCTGCAAGCCACAATTTTGGATTCTGCTACATCTAATAAAAGTCAGAAAAAAATCCTCTGACCTGGAACTGGTGATCTAGAATCTAGATTAACAAGGAAACAATTTCCATTTCTGCATAAATCCATTTATAAGTGTTGTAATTTCAGTGGGGTTCCTTTGACTGAAAATCTGATCAGCCTGTAATAGCATGGAGCCAGCCATTAAATTTTGATAAATCAGATATAGATTTATGCATATGTAAGTGGTAGAGATGACACTATAGTGGATAGGATGAATATCATTTTACTTACCTGATTTTTCATGTTTTTTGCTTTTGTAATGTATGCTTAAGTGTTAACCTTTTAAAAGATGATCTTAGATTTCTAAAATGTGATGAACCTCTTATTCATCTTTTTGCCCTATTACAGTTCTCAAGGTAAGAATAAAAAAAATCTAAAAATAGTGTAGGTGTATTTTTTTAAAATATCTACTAAATTAAATTAATTAAAACAGCTACTAAAAGTGGCAGAATTAAAACTAGCAAGAAACACTGTACCAAACAGAAGGCAAAAATGACAAAACCTGTGAAATAACAAAGTGCGAAAAAGACAACTATTTAAAACATACTTTTTATGACTTTGGCAGGTGTTTCTGGGGAACTGCACTGTTGTATGCTCATTTCCTTTTAAGATTAAATCAAGGTATTCTTGTAATCCAAAATAGCTTAATTTTTAATCACCCTGTCATGTGTGCATCCTTTTTTTTTTGATATCTGCAAATTAGTTTGACTTTATTTTCTCACTTCAGTGTTCAACTAAATCTATATTTTCACTGATCCATCACATACATGGGGTTCTTTTCACATGGACTAATACAAGCAAAATAATCAAGAATATTGGACTAAACATATCCGTAAGGTGCTGACATTCTAATTATGAAGAAAGAAGCATAAATAGACAATATATTGTTGTTCAGTTGCTAAGTTATGTCTGACTCTTCACAACCACATGGATTGTAGCATGCCAGGCCATCCAGTCCTGACATGCTATGAACTATAGTACTATACTGTCTCCTGAAGTTTGCCCAAATTCATATTCATTGCATAGATGACACTATCTAACCATCTCATCCTCTGCCCTTCTTCTTTTGCCTTCGGTCTTTCCCAACAGTATTTCCCAGTGAGTGCTGTCTTCTCCTTTGGCGGACAACTCAGTGACCTTTAGCTTCAGTATCTGTCCTTCCAAAGAAAATGGAAAATATATGCCAGGGTTATAGATACCTTCCAGATGTTTTGGATTTCACTCTCTGTCAATCCTACACAGAAAATTCAGATGCAAAGTATTGTAGGTTTTGCAACTCAAAACTTCTGGAAAGCACCTGTATTATTTATAGATACATGGCTATAAATGTTAATGCAATAATTCTTTTTTTTTTTTTACCATAGGATGTTTCAAGAGCAGGGACTTCTGAGGGCTGGGGATAGCTGACAAACAAGCTTGATAATGCTTGCCATCTAGTGGATATTGTTTATATATACCCTAAATGAAAATATATAACTTATTGTGTGTAACATGAAACAGTGGCTGGTTCTATACCTGAAGAAATTAGGCAAATATGATGATGATGACGACGATGATTTATCCGGGCTTAGTTTCACTGTCAAAAAATACAACAATAATAAAATACTCTTAAGTAGTACAGGGAAGCTATTATAAAAAAACATAAAAACAATAGTGCTTTTGCATTTGAAGAATGCAGGCCTTAAAAACAGAAAAATAATTGGGAGAAGAGGATTGCTGAAAAGATTATTAACTTAGGTTTTAGCAAATCATACAAGTGAAGAGGAATACTAATTTGATCTCAGAATGCTAAATACACTTTCTTAATGTTTAGGAAAGACCATTAAGAACTGTCAAAATTGCAGGCTAGTTGATCAAAAACATTCTGCAGGTAGCCACCACACTTGGGACGGGCAACTCAGGCATCAGTTGTGCTTACAATCTTACTTCAGCTTTCCTTTGCTTTAATTAACGACCGCAAAGGTTGTATATGTGAGAATTGATTGCCAAGTTACATTTTCACCATTGTGTAATTTCAAACAGTTGCTGTCCAAGGCAGTTGCTAAACTAGAATTGCCAGTGTAAGAAGGGAGTGAGAGACAACTTTTGTACTGTCTCCAAGAAACCTTTATTAATATACCCATGAATTCACCAGCGGTAAAGCTAAACAGGGTCCTTGCTGGGTGACCATTCATTTAGTGACTGTTTGAAGTTAGTGTTCAAATTAGGCACTGAAAAAAGTGACTTATGACCGTTCCTCACACTTATGACTGTGGCCTCATAATCTTGATTTGGGCACTTGGCAACGATTGCGTATTTATCATGGTAGCACTGACTCGCAGAGATGAAATTGTCATTTGCAACCTTGCCACCTGGCTTCCAACAAGCAAAGTCAATGGGGAAGTTGGCAGGAGGTCACAAGTTGTGGTTATATGTTGTTTCGCTTAACAATCATTATTATTATTATTATTATTTTAATTTGTATACCGCCCTTCTCCCATAGGACTCAGGGCGGTTCACAGCATATTAAAAACAAATAATATATACAAAATACAAAAAATACAAAATACAAAAATACAAAAATACAAAAAATCATGGCTCATTCACTTAACGACTACAGCCGGGACTGCCAAAACTGCTGTCGTTAAGTGGTGGGGTCACATCATTTCACTTATCGGCCACTTTGCTTAGTGATAGAGTTGCCAGTCCCAGTTAGGGTCATAAAGAGAGGATTACCTATACTAAATTACCTACCTTCCTGGTGGCTATGTAGACACAATCCTGTTGAGTTTCTGAGGCTAGAAGAGATTGACAGTGTGGTACCTGCTGACTCTCTCCCCTGTAGCTATTCCTTCAACCTCTATTAGCAGGAGGACTCAAAGGAAGATCAAGGATAAGCAGAGTACTTGAGCAAAAGCATTTGGGACTATCACAGAGTTTAGCTGTTACGGTTATGTATTATGCTGTATTTAGTCTTTGATCTAGAGATGCAGTCCAAAAAAGCAGGAGCAGGTGACATTCAAATTGGTGAGGTATATCCATATTTTCTATCCTTGTACAAAATAAGCAGTTATGATGTTGCAAAAGAATTTCATCCTTAGAATAATTTCACACATGACATTAGCCTATGAAGCATTGAAATAATATTAGAACCTGGGCATGTTGAGGGCAATTCACCATGGATAGAAGCCAAAGATATCTAACAGGAGAAATTAATTATGTTTATCAAATTCATATTGCATTAAGGTAATCCTCAGTCTATGTTTAGCCTCAGGTGAATTTTGTTGCATTTAGGGGGAATGTTCTTTCTGTTCTTAGCTCTACGAAGTGATCTTCAACGCTGGGAGACAGATAGCAAACTGAGCTATATTAGGGACTGCTTTTCCCAGTTAATGCATTTTTAAGACTCACTGGGAATTTAAAAGGCATCAAAATGTCTGGGATTGCTGGTTTGTTTTAAAAAGGCTGGAGCAATTTGTGAGCAGCTTCTTCCTCATTCCATATCCTCACATCATTTTGCTTCCTTTTTCCATACTCCTGTTCTCTTCTCCCATCCTTTTTACAGTAATTCTCTCCCCTTTACAGTAAATTTCCTCTCTCGGTGCCCAGCCTTTTTGTCCAAACATTAGAGCCCTACCTACAGACAGGAGGAAAAAAGAAATCTCCATCAGGCACATTAATATCCATAAAGATTTTTTGGCAAGGGAATTTCATGACTGCAAATGCACCGTTTACATTCTGCTGTTACCTGATTAAGATTAAGATTTATGACCCTGACCCTACTCATTCTTATGATAGGGAGAAAATCCTTACTTTGGGGTTTCTGAAAGATTACATATGATTAATGCAAAATAAACTCAACTCCTTTGTTAATTTTTGCTACATTAAAAAAGTATAGTACTATAACCTATTTGAATTGCAACTGTGAAAATTGAGGGAACTGGTATGATAAATAACTGACAGTTTGATTATCTTCATGTGGTCCACTGTTACCATACACTGCTGGTAAAACGGCAGTCACTGTAGTTTATTGCACTGTTGAATTACTTTGTTTTCTTTTAATTTCTTGTCGTGTGAAAGATAATATTCAATTTAACATATGATCGCCAGTAAGGCTTTTTTTCATTGTAGGAAAAGAAATAAACACATATACATTATCTTATGTAGAGGCATTTTGCTATCTCTTTCTCACCAGCTGAAAAAAAGAGTCTTCAACTACTTTTGGCATTATAACTTTAACAATGTTAATAAGCTGCCTGTATTAATCCTAAACAGCCCTTGAGTGTTTAATATTCAATATACCTAACTAGCCATGGTTGCCATGCATTGCATTCAGATCCTAGAGGTATCATGACTCCTTGGCAAACAGGATATTTCTTTATGGCTTCTAATAAATTGAAAAAGAAAATAATGTGTTTAAATGATGAATTCAGCTAAAATCTTTGTAATTCTAGGACAAAATCTAACATTGCCTGAGTAAACTATTAGTGTAACAGACTTCTCTGTTTATTCTCAAAAATCCACTCAAGAGGCTCAGGAATCAACACATCTCAATAATATTAGATAAGAAGTAATTGCCACCTATTCTAACAGCAAAAAAATTGTCACTCATCCTCTGCAATTTTCACATTCTATTTCAAATCAGCAGAGTTTAGCCATTAATAGACATCTTCTAGTCCAGCCCCCTGCTCAAGCAGGAGAACCTGTACCATCTCAGACTGGTGATTGTCTAGTCTCTTCTTTAAAATCTTCAGTGATGGAGCGCCCACAATTGCTGGAGGCAAGCTGTTCCACTAGTTCAGTGATGGCGAACCTTTTAGAGACCGAGTGCCCAAACTGCAACCCAAAACCCACTTATGCATCATCGGGTGCCGGGTGGGTGTGGCCCATTGGCTAAGTGTGGCCCATTGGGTGGGCGTGGCTGCGGTGGTAACGGCAGACTGGGTGGGACTAAAAAGTTCAATCAATCAATTCCAACTTTGCAAGATCTTTTTTTTTCCCGCGAGAAGTTGAAATTGACTGATTGATTGAACCTTATTTTTTTGTACACGGCGGTGGAGGCCTAAAGCGAAAAGGTTTTATAAAACCCAGCTGAAGGCCTAGGACTGGGGCGACGGCGCGCGTGCCCACAGAGAGGGCTCTGAGTGCCGCCTCTGGCACCCATGCCATAAGTTTGCCACCACTGCACTAGTTGATTGTCCTCACTGTCAGGAAGTTTCTCTTTAATTCCAGGTTGCTTCTCTCCTTGATCAGTTTCCAACCATTGTTTCTTGTCCTTCCCTCTGGTGCTCCCCTCTTCCTTGTGGCAGCCCCTCAGATACTGGAACACTGCTATCATGTCTCCCCTATTTCTTCTTTTCTTTAGACTAGCCAAACCCAAGTCCCGCAGCCATTCTTCGAACACTGTAGACTGTTTAATAATTTTTATTGTAATATAAAACTAGTTACAAAATTTTTACTTTACAAAGTACTGATCCCACATATTCAAATGGGTTTCCAAATATTTCTGATATTGGCAATATCCAAGATCGCTTTTTATTAAAATTATACTGTTTATTCTAATATGTGGTACAGCATGCATTCTTTTAGAAATGTGGATCACATAGTCACCGATATGTAAGGCCAGTGCTTTTCAATCTTGGCAATTTTAAGATGTGTCTGGGGAATTCTAGGAGTTGAAGTCCATACATCATAGTAGTTACCAAGGTCGAGAAACACTCTATAAGACAATCTTTGGTGTCAATAATTCTGCTCTGTTTGTTTAAAAATTCAAAATACGAAGGCTATTATAATGCACATTCTTCTTTCCCACTTTTGTAGAGATCAGAGTTTGCCAAGTTTTACATCTTCTACCATCACCCTTCTGAACATTCATGCTAATCTGCTGAGAAGAATCTTGGCTTCTCTGAAGCTGTTATCATAGAAAAGAGCCATGTAGATGTTTGGGGTGGAACTTATCATCTACAGTGCAGTTCTCGCCTCATATTGAGAAAACAATTAATTAGCTTTCATTTTGGAAGTTGCAATCCCAACTTACCTGAAAAGCAAGTCTGAGGAAGGCCACTGTTTCCTAAGATCACTTTCACAATGGCTCACAATAACACTGCAACCAGCAGCAAATCAGAATACAAAAGACAATTTTTTGGTATAGAAAGTTGACAGATTAACTGCTCTCTTTTCCTGTCCACTATAGCAGACTAGTCAAAATAAGGACACTGACATGAAATATCTTTGATTTCTTTCAGAAACTAAGTAGCAATTTTCTGAGATGTTATTAGAATGAATGCTTTAATTTATATTGCACATTTGAAGGCAAATCGATTTTGGAAATCAATTAAAAGTACTGAGAAAAGAGTACTTTTTAAAAAGGATCTCAGTTTGCTGAGTTTTTATCTTTTCTCCAAATGAGCTGCAATGATGATTCAAAAATCTGATTACCTTCCCTAAAGTCCAAGTACGTACCTCATGCCATACTGTCCAGAAATACATTTAGACAATCTTTTCAAAATGTAATCAGGGATGTGCTGAATACATTTTCTCAATATTGCCTAGAATAATATTAGGTTCTATCTTTTATTCTGTATAACATCCTCTATAACATTAGCTAAAGGGTCCTTCCAACAATGTAGCTAATATTTATTGTTAAACTAAAAGTAGACGACATTTTTAGCTTCAATAATTTCTAAATAAAGTTATCTAGAGCAAAAAATAAAATGCAATGAATCCTCTATATAAGCCTGTGTTCAGTGTCCTTGGAAAAATGAAAGCCCTATAGATTTGGCATACAGCTGGCAGTACCACCGGGAGGGCTGGTTTAGGATTAATGATGTCACCTGACACTGTAAAAGGACAATCATATACGAGAAGAGATGGCAGAACCTGGGGGTGGAGTGAAAAGGGGGATCAGTCTAGAATCCCTTTATAGCCACAAGAGAACCAAGTCCAAGCCCCCACCCCACCCCTGAATGCTGTTGACCCTTATCTAACTCTTAGATGTTAGCTAAGAGGATTCCTATGAATAAGCTTTTAGCAATAGTTTAATTTAACCTCCACTATGGATCTGATCTTTTGTACCTGACGGATGAAAACATAAAACACACAAATTGGACTATCCTAAAACACAGCATCGTCTCATGAAATGGAGGTTGACTGTTCCAATTATTTTCATTACTGTATAGTTTTTCTTAGGAAACTTGTTGAAATCTAAGCACAAAATAAAGGAAATGCTCTTCCTCCTCCTAAAAATAAGTAGCTTATTGAAAATGTGTAGTAACTATCATCAATTCAGAAGAACTAGAATTTAATGCAACAGCTTCAGTTAGTAAACATTAAAGAAAATGAGATCAGAGAGAAGGCTTGCTCTTTGCCAAATATAGACAAAGCTGGCCATCTATTTATCAAGGAAAAAAATAATTTCATTTTCTTTCCTGCAACACTCCTGAATGTACATATGTTCAAATGGCATTCTTTGAGAATAAAAGTTTAGAGTAACACAACTTTAATTTACTTAAGTCTAGTATGCATTATATTCCCTTATATCCTGAACAAACTGCAATCACTCCAAGATATTTAATCCAAATAATGGAGATACTGTGTTAAGCCAATATCCATTTAAATGTGGTTGTGAAAAAACAATATTGATTGCCCTGTAACAATAATGTCTGAGATTGCTGTGATAGCAGAACTTTGTTTGTATGAGAAGCTGGTGCCTATGTAAAGAAAGAAGCTAGGTATTGTAATCATTTAACTCCTATCCACCTGCTTTGCCTCGCCCCTCCCCCCCTCCCTGGCCACATAGTCATAATTTTGAATTGCAGAATACACAGCTCTCTTCCAAGGCCAATGGAAAGCAACATCAAAGTGGAGAGAAAGTGAAGGGGAATCAATTGTGGAATTAATTATTCAGCTTTCCAAGATAGGCAGAAGTTCCACAGTGTTACGGAATCAAGTTTGAACGACATTAAATAAGTATCAAGAGTTACAGCAATTTTATTCAATGGAGTGCTTCCCTTTCTTCATAACTTTCTTTCAATATCTGAAATGTAATGGTTTATCTTGTACTTTTGAAGATTTTTCCATTAGTCAAAATCAATGAAAAATTGTTTCATGAAGCTGACCTGGTGATATTTTTAGATCTTTCTCAAAATTATCAGGGAATACAGTACAAGTCACCATAGTGGCACCATGTGAGCATAGATACTTCTATAATTAAAGTCTTTGCTAACTGTCCTCATTTATTCAGAAAAATTCTAACAATATTAATAAAGCAATATATAGTGTGTTGAAGAGCTGGGGGAGAATAGAAGAGTATGTTTTCTTCTTTGCAAATTATTGTTATACGCTTTCTTTAGATTGCTCATCTCTGTCCGGCTTCATCAGACTTAGGATTTCTCTTCCTAGCAGCTGCATCACTGTTGAACTCCAGATCTGGATTATGACAGTCATCATCACTGAGCCCTTCTCCAATCCGTTCATGGGTTTGGAAAATGTACTCGAGTGGGCGCTTCCAATGGGGCCTTGTAGCCATCCACAAAATTACAGCTCCATAGGCGACAATCAGGACACCGAGGACATTGACAAAAATAGCTTCTTCTGGAGAACTGCTATAGGAAGGATTTTCCTTTCTGGGAAAAAACAAGTTAAAATTAAGGGAACCATTAACAATAATAAATTAGTTAAGTGTTGTTGTTAAACAAAAAAAAACTAGTAACATCCAAGCAAATACTTACAGAGTAAAAAAAAGTTTTTCTGTAATTCCCATTAGGGCTGTGGCAATCACTGATCCAAAGAGGAGAAGACCTGAATAAACGTGTATTGGCATAAGAATTGTCCGAAGGGAAGTGGAGGCAATGGGAAGCAGGAAAACCAGAAGGCCTAGAACAAGCTAATATATAGATAATGTTTAGTAAACGACAACGATATGCATTATTTCAAAACCAAACACGAAGATAAATCTTTACGAGGCGGTGCCAAATTTGATTCCTAAATTATTTACTGAAATCTTTTGAAATCTCATGGCATATTTTATACCACTCATCACACTTGCGTGCCTCTGGGCGGTTTACACATAAAACAGTAAAATGATATAAAAGCAATGGTTAAAAGCAAGCTAAAAACGAATTAAAACGAAGAGAAAAGGGACAACTGTGAAGTTGAAAGCCAAAGGGGGAACCTTCAGCCCACCAGCCACCCCCAGAATTGCTAGCTCTCTTGGACCCCCAGCTGGCAGAGCCAGGTCTTTATGCTCTTCTGGAAGGCCAGGAGCCCTTTGGCTGAACTAAACAGATAAGAGTAGAGGCTATTTTTATTATTATTAAAAAAATATCTTAATATTTCTTTTATCTTGTTTTATTTATCTTAATACAGTAAATGTTGATTTAGTGTTAAATTAATATAATCTGTCAATAGTTTTCTCCACTAATTTTAACCATCTTGAATTAGTACTCTAGCCAGGAAGAAAAGCCATTTTTAGCTAAAATCGTTTTTGGCCCATTCTTGAAAATGTGAATTCTCAGACTGGATAGGAGTTCGACACTAAGGAATTAGGAACACATCCACAGACTGGATAAAGGACTACATTTTTATATTCCCAGTCAAGCCCCCTGGCACGCAGTATAGATAAACAGATATAAATTGCATAGACTGTGTGTACAAACAATTTTATTTTTATATGCTTGGGCTGCAAAATCTTGTATCTTATGAGCAATAGAATCAGAATAGAAACTCCCTAAAAATACTGCCATTAAATTTGTGGCCTTGTTGGGCCACAATCCTGAAACTTGGAGTAGCTACCAGTGCCAAATCTACTGCCACCTTTTAAAAATGTGTGCTTTGTACTACAATAAACAATTAGTTGCTTATTGGGGCAAGCTGCTCAGGACTACAATCATCCTTTTGGATCCTATCCTCTTCTCTAAGTGGATTTAGAGAAGAAGTAAGTACGGTAAGGATGTTTTGGATCTCCAAATTCTATTGAACTACACTCCTCATTATTATGGAGCTCTTCTAGAGGGCAACAGCTTCCCCCAAC
Organism: Protobothrops mucrosquamatus; assembly: GCF_001527695.2. Lineage (NCBI taxonomy): Eukaryota > Metazoa > Chordata > Lepidosauria > Squamata > Viperidae > Protobothrops > Protobothrops mucrosquamatus. The sequence continues at coordinate 410,657 of NW_015386435.1, forward strand.
GTATATATAAATTTTATGCTAGATGATATACATTACTATTAAAAACAAGGAAGTCTGAACGTATTTCTAGGATACTCTGTAAAATGTATACAAAAAACTCCATAGTCAAAGGTGGTAAAATGAAACACTTCTGAATATAGAAAGAGCAGCATTCTCAAAAATTTAATAAACGCTGGAGAACCAAAAAGTTCCTTACTAAAAGTACTCAAAGTAGAAAATAGAAAGACTGTTTTCAGAGACTACTGAATCCACAAAACAATGTGTGTAATATTGTCTTTTTAAATCTACCTCTTATGAGAAAGATCCTCTTACAGTACTATGCTGACAGTTTCTTGGCAAATAATTTGATTTTCTCATATTTTTTTAAGGAGCTAAACCAGTGCCTTTACATTTAAGTGTTAATTTACAATCTGCAAAATATTGGCAATCTAGTTTTTTTAATTGTAATTGCAAAATGTTTATTAAGAAAGTAATTTTTTTTGTTCCTGAACAGATTTCTGCAGCAGAATGCAAACTGCTTAAAGGCAATATATCTTATATCTCTTTTGTTTACAATATACACAAAGGTTACTGCAGGATCCAATCTGGGTTGGTCACCAGGACCAAGGTTTTATCTTCCGAGCTTTCGGACACGTGCTTAAGCACATCCTCAGAGAAAGTCTCTCTAGAGGCTCCAGCATGAATCCAAAAGCTCGGAAAACAAAACTTTTGGTCCCGATGACCGACCCAGATTGGATCTTGCAACATTATCCTGGGACATGTATATTTGCCCTCATTTGACAAAGGTTAATTTATCAAGTTGTAAGATTTATATCTAAGAACTGCAAAATACAAAATTCCTAGTTAAAAGTAATGTATATAGTACATTTTTAGTAAAGTTAAAATAATCTTATTCTATTGTTAAGTATAGTTTATAAATGACATCTAACCTGCAGAGCATAAAGAATTACAGCAGTCAATCCAATCCAGCTGTGTAGACTGTACATGTTAGGAATCTTCCTAGCATTATGGAAATCAAAAACAGCCACCAGGGAAATAATAGCAAGTGTCAGAGCAACAGTATGTAACCCAGCATGGATTAATTTCATCAAAAATTTGCTGCATTTCCAGGTCCATGGTAACCTATATACAATAATTGCTGGAATTGGGAAATAAGGAAGAATTCTGAAGGTTAAAACAATAATAACTTTATTAGGAATGTTAATACTGTTCTTATATTATTCTAATGACATATGACACTTTTGAGAATTTCCTTCAACAAATAGGTTATGCTTTCTCATTTTACTGATTATCCCTTTTCTGAGGGAAGGAATTCAGATTAATTGGAAGCTAAAATATTGACACTCCCACTTTTTAAAATGATCTTGTTTTAGAAGAAAAAGGCAGAGGCAGAGTGATAAAGTTCTCTACCTAAGATTTTGGAGACTGATTGGCAAGATTAGATTAGATAGATGACCTGACTCAACACACTGAACAGAACAAAAAGTTTTTCTGCTTTTTGAATTAAAATTCCTGGCTTAGTATGCTCCTTCTAAACCAGATTCAACCGATAAAAGTTGGTTCTTGCTTATATATTCTGGGATGATTTACAAATCCTGAATTGTTGGGAATCTCCAATTGTGACAATTTACTAAACTGTTTAGGTGAAATTAGCTATGTGCACATTGGAAATCAGACAGCATCAATCTTTCATAAAAAAAACAAGGAACTCTGTTAAAATGAAGAGCTGGTAATGACCTTAAAACAGCAGAAACAGGCATTTTCTGTCTGCACGATAAATTCACTGGACTATCCATAGTAAGTAAATGGCTACATTCTAGTAGTGAATAGAACCAGAAGAATCTTGGGGGACTTTAGGGGAGAAATAAACGGCTTAAACTTTTGCAAATAAGTTCCTTAAAACAACAATGCACAATATGCAAAAAAGGAAATCTGAGTTTACCCATTGAGAGGAGGGTTCTGGGGGAGGGAGCTGCAGAATGAATCCTGATGAATCACTGTTATTCTTCCACTAAAATTTATGGGGGTGGGTGGGTGGGGTGGAGTTAGCTTTTTACTCCACTTTATTATTTTTATAAATAACTCAAGGTGGCAAATATACCTAATATTCTTCCCTCTTATTTTCCCCACAACAATCCTGTTAGGTGAACTGGGCTGAGAGTGACTGAATGAAGGTATATTTCATGGAGCCCATATGTCACAGAATGACCCAAGTACATTATTGTATTTATCTTCTAATTAGGCCAGTAAAAAAATTAAGGAGAATTTAGCAGCAGTGCATAATACATTGGTCATTATATATGAATTGATAAATATTAACATTTAAGACAAGCTTCTTGGTAACAAAAAGAAAGGAGCAAAGGAAAAAATTGGTTTTAAATATAGTTTGTATTTTGCTACCTAATCATATTTTGATAAATCAGACATTTATTTGCCTTTTATTAGCACCACTGTAATAAGTATTATGTAAAGAAGCATAATACAACTTACAGCCATCCATTTAGCAACTGCCTGAAATTACAATGACACTGAAAAAAATGACTTACAACTGTCTTCACTCTTAAGACTGTCATGGCATCACTGTGATCACATGATCAGAATTCAGGTGCTTGGAAACTTGCAAGTATTTACGATAGTTGCAGCACCCCAGAATCATGTGACTGCTTTTTGCAACCTTCCCAGACAAGCAAAATCAATGGGGGAAGCCAGATTTGCTTAATGCCATGTAATTCACTTAACAACTGCAGTCATTTGCTTAACAACCATGGCAAAAAAAATTGTAAAATCGGGCATGATTCACTTAAGAACTGTGTTTCTTAGTAATAAAAAATCTGATGCCAATCATGGTTAAGTCCAGGACTACCTGTACAATTTACTTTTGTTTTTACTCTGGTATGTACTCCCTATATCCGTGGTGGCGAACCTATGGCACGCGTGACACAGGTGGCACGCAGAGCCCTCTCTGTGGGCCCGCGAGCCATCGCCCCAGTCCTAGGCCTTCAGCTGGGTTTTATAAAACCTTTTCGCTTTAGGCCTCCGCTGCCGTGTGCAAAAAAAAAAAAAAGGTTCAATCAATCAATCAATCAATCAATCAATCAATTTCAACTTCTCACGGAAAAAAAAAAGATCTCGCAAAGTTGGAATTGATTGATTGAACGTTTTAGTCCCATCCAGTCTGCTGTTACCACCGCAGCCTCGCCCACCCAATGGGCCACACCCACCCAATGGGCCAAGCCCACCTGGCACCCGACGATACATAAGTGGGTTTTGGGTTGCAGTTTGGCACTCGGTCTCTAAAATGCTTGTAAGCATTCATAAAATACATTATTACGTAATTCTGCCCCATGTGTCCTCCAACATTCAATAACGTTCAATAACGTTTGAACATTTAGACTATCCTTTTTTAGCATGATCTCACCAAGATATATTCAGATTACCATAACAAAAGTTGACACTAATAGAAGTGTCACAAGTTTTCCTAAATAGTAGCACCTTGTCTGAACTGAAAATAATCTGTTAGTCATTTTTTTCCATTCTCTTGTTTTTTTACAACTCAGGAGTCTCTATCTTTATAATCATGCTATGCACTTTTCCTTCTGTTAACCTGTGCAAATAGCTTCCAATATATAAGCATAGTACAAGTGGTCCTCGACTTACAAAGTTCATTTATTAACCGTCCAATGTTACAACAGCACTGAAAAAAGCGACTTATGACTGTTTTCACACTTACCACCGTTGCAGCATCCCCGTGGTCGTGTGATCAAAATTAAGACAATTGTCAACTGTCTCATATTTAGGACTGTTGCAGTGTCCCAGTGTGATCCCCTTTTCCGACCTTCTTATAAGCAAAGTTAATGGGGAAGCCAGATTCACTCAACAACTGTGTTATTAACTTAACTGCAGTGATTCACTTAACAACTGTGGCAAGAAAAGTTGTAAAATGGGGCAAATTCACTTAACAAATGTTTCACTTAGCAACAGAAATGTTGGGCTCAATTATGGTCATAAGTCGAGGACTACCTGTACTATGTTTAGTATTTAAGAACTATATATTTACAGTAATCCAGTGTATAGTGTGATAGTGTTATAAACTCAATCCACTTCTGTCAACTCACAATAAGTTTATTCTTATATGGAATTATAGTGAATTTATTTGTTTTTTAAACAAATCTGGGTGGTGTATAAAAACAAATAGAAACCAAGACAAAAAAAAAAAACTTCAGTATCACAGCAATCACCCATTTGAAACCAAGGATTAAACACACTTGCCAAATTATTTACATCACCACAGGCTTGTAATAGTTTGCAAGTTTTTCCATCCACATCATTTTACTGGCATGCATAATGGCCAGATAAAATATTAGGAGCAACATACTGGATATAGATATTGCTTATGTAATAATGGGGAAAACAAAATAAATAGGTTGAATAGGAAAAAAAATCCCTTAAGAATGTTAACTATTGCCACCCTATCTGCTTAAAGCGCCATTCTAACCTCAATGAATGAATGTGTGTGTGTGTGTGTGTGTTTGTATAGAGAGAGAAATAAAGGGAACTAATAAGATCAGGCAATGGTGGGGCGGGACACATCCTGTGACTACATTTGAGAACATGTTGTGGACATTTTTCATAAGTAGCTGCCATGGTGACATTGCCACTGGCAACCCTATTTACCAGAAAGCAAATTATTGTATCATTTCTTTCTTCCCCTTTATCCTGAGAATGCACACTGCTACTTTTTTTTTTTACTTCTAATTTCATACAAAAAGGCTACATATCACATTTCTTTTCTAAAATATGATTTCCAAAGGCATTCTTGTAAATGAATATAAGGGGGTCATTGCACAGCATGTCAGGAGAATCAATTCAGATCTGGCTGTGAGCATGACCAGGTGCCAATGGACAAGGTATAACGCTTCCAATGCCTTTTGCACACAGTAGTTTAAAAGATTTAGCAGTCACGCCTTCTAACAGGTGAATGATAAATTGCACACTGATCTCTCCATGAACAGAAATGTATCGATTAAAATTAAGTACACAACTTTTCTTTTGGTTTGCTTTTACTTTTAAAATCTTTTTCTTCTTCTTCTGGACACTGAAGATCTAACAACTTCCATCTTGTAGAATAAATTTACAAGCCCAAATCTGATTTCCTATACTCACTTATCAGGAATTATAAACCCCATATAGTATCACTACTGTACACTGTATGTGTATTCATTTCTAAGTTTTTTTTTCCTACTAGAGATTTTCTACCATTAAGACTTCTTTCTTTCACCATTCATTCTACTTTACCAAGTGTTTAGTCTCTAGCTGGGTTTCCCCCCCATTATTAAATCTATTTTAAATAACACAAAATCTAGCATTTGAACAGCGCAAGATGATTATTATTTATAAGGTATTCTACCAGCTGATTCCTGCTAAAATTATTGTAAACTTTCGTGAACTAGAATCAAGACGGTCAAAGATATATTAAGACAATCCTGTAGAAACTGAGTAAGTGTACTCATCAGAACACAATGGGGTTTTTCAGTCCAAATTAGTCACACTTGTAGCAATCTTCCCTCACCCCACCCTTAATTTACAACTAGTTCTGAACTAGCATTTTCAACAATCCCAAAAAAACCTCGAGTTGTGTGACGTTTGCGTTTTTTCAAGTCAGATAAGGAAGGCGTCAGTGAAACCGTCGCCACAGAGCATTAACGGTTCCAAAGACATTCCTTTTAAAAACGCAGAGTCACTGAGGGGGGAAAACAAAAATAGAAGGCCTGAACACCCCACGCCCTTCTTGCTCTAGACGAGATATAATCAATTATATGGGTAAACAGAAGAGGGCCCAAGCCGAGGGGAAGAAGAAGCACGTCGCGGCAGTCCGCTTTCGAATTGCCTACCCCTGGGCTAGCAATTTTGCAACACCAGTTGGGTAATGAAGCGTCTGCCAGCAAACTCAGAGAGCACCAAGGACTCCACAACTCCCAATTGCAACTCCGCAGCTCAGAATTACTCCTTACGTTGGAGGCAGAGGCTTGCTTTCTAGCTAGAACGCGCCAAAAGGCACCGTCCCCGGTGGAGCGGGGAGCCTTTTCTCAGAATCAAGGAGGCGGAACGGGGTGGAGGGGGGGGGGGAAGGGAGGCGGAAGGACAGGTCCGCCAAGGCAGGAGAATACCAGGAATTCTTTGCGGTTTTTCCTTTACCCTGGGAAAGGTCCAACTCCACGGCCAGCGACGAGAAAGCCGCTCATCAACTTGCCACCGCAGCCCTTGTAAAGCGCTGGCTTGCAAACCAAACCAAACTTTTTGAGGTTGCTGGCTTGCAAACCAAACTGCCTTTTGAGGTTGCAGTGTCGATCTGGGACGGGAAAGCTGGCGACGTCTGTCGGTCTGCCAGAAGCCAGCCCCCACGGGACAGAAGGGACCCCTGTGCCGTGGAAGTTTGCTTCTACGTGTGCTGTCGCGTTTGCAGAAAAAAAAAAGCCCACTAGCCTATTCTCGTGATCTCCTCATCCCCGGCCCCGATCTCTCTCGGCTGCCACCGCCCCCCCTCCGCCTCCTTACGCACCGATCCCTTGGATGAACACGAAGCCCGTGATGATGAGGACCGGGTGCCAATTGAACTCGGCGAAGTCTCCGTTCCAGGCGAGCCCCTCGCGGTAGTGGAGAACCCAGACCAGGGCGAAGACGACGGAGAGGAAGCCGAGCAGCAGCGCGGACGCGAGGAACGCCAGGAAGAGCTTGAAACCCTCCATCTCCCTCCACACCACGACGTAACTGCAGGGGATCCAAACAAATTGGAGAGCGGGGCGGAGACGGGAGCCGGACGGCTCGGCGTGTCGCGGCCTCCTCCTCCTTCGTCCCCTGGAGGGAAAGAAAGGGGTGTGAGAGTAGGCGCGGGTTCCCTCCCTCTTGGACTAGCCTGGAGAATCCCGAGAAGGGGGAAGTTCAGTCAGCGGGCAGGGACGTTCAAGACCCGGTCCGCTGCTTCTTTCGGCGCCTCCTTTTCTCCTCGGACCCGAAATCAACTGAAGTCAAAAGTTTGCGCTCCTAAATGCTCTCCCTTTAAGAATAATTAGGTTCTCCGGGCTTTTTTGCTCGTTTGTTTGTTTCGGAGGCTGCCTGCGCGAATATTGGTAGCCTGAAAGCAGCAACAGCTGCGTTAAGCTCAAGCCTATTGAGGAGTAAGTAAGCCCAAGGGGCGGTGAAGGAGGCTTATTTTGGGTGCTGTTTGGATTTCAGCTTCAAAGACCCACCGATCTCCTCCCCCCCATAGGGAACTCCCGGTGACTGGATTCCCCCGTATCCTGTGCTTTCTCGAGGCAACGTGAGAGTTGTAGGTTGTCAATGCCAAAAGACTGTATTTGCATTCATTTTAAAGTTCTTCTAAGCTACCATATTTATTTATTTGCACTGGATGCAGCATGAAAATTATGGGGCCTACTGGTGATATTATACTTTTTTCCCTTGTGCTATCTACCTTCTGATGCAGACTCATCAGCCTTTCCTGTGATGCTATTTCTGCCCTTATATTCTTCTAGCATGTAGCCAGAATACCTCCACACCTTTGTAAGTATTCGGTATAGAATTAGGGCCCAAACTTGGCCCTCTTCACTGTGCACGTATGTACAGATATACATACCATACTATTCCCTTTTGGGGCGAACATTAGTATTCCGAACACAGAAAAAGAGTTAAATAATAAGCCTAGGAATAAAGAGCATGAAATTAAAAAACATGAAAAGGAAAAATCTGGTTTACACCAGCAGAGCCTGCTATACTTTTTAATGCCTTTGTATCCTTGCTTCCTTCTCATTTATACATTATATTTTACTCTTTAATCTTAGCACTTTTTTCCTTTGTAAGTATCTCATCAATCGCAGCCATTATTTTCAGTTTTCTACTTCATCTCAGCCTGTCCCATTCTCATTCACTCCTCACTTATCTGACCAAATTAATTTAGCATACTATATGCCTTTTCTTCTAATCTCTTAACTTTTATATTCAATTCACCTACATTCCACATTAATTCATTTTTACCACTTATTTTAACAGATACACACCTGTAATCCAACCCTGTGCATTCAACTTAGTTTTTTTCTTTCTCTTCACATAAGCCAACTCTTCATATAACAAAGAGGCAGAAGTACACCCTTTTACAGAGTCATTTTTGTTCACTTGACAAACATTCCTTGCAACAGACTATAAAGTACCTCTTAACTTTTTATGATCATTTGAACTATCCTTAATTTTTTTTTATTTTCTTTCAATCTTTAGTCAATATTAATATACATTTTAACCAGCTTGCTCTAGCTGTTTGCTACTTATATATAATTTGCAATTGTTCACTCCATTTTTCCTATCGAGCACAACCATCTTGGTCTTTGATACATTAATATCAGATTCATACCCCTTGCTGCAGTATACAGTCCAATATCTGCTTGAAATCACTTTGATGCTTATAGTCAGCATTTGTGCACAAATTCCTGTCCAAACCAAACACACCTTTGGCCTCACCACAAGCATTTCTCCATAAATTATAAACAAACAAGGGAATATGAATATTTGAGGGGCTGTCACAGAGAGGAGGGGGACAACTTATTTTCCAAAATACCTGAAGGCCAGACAAGGAACATTGGATGGAAACTGATCAAGGAGAGATTCAACCTAGAACTAAGAAATTTCCTAACAGTGATGAGAACAATTAACCATTGGAAAGGCTTTCCTTCAGAAGTTGTGGATGCCCCATCACTGGAATCTTTTAAGAAAAGACTGGACCGCCACTTGTCAGTAATGGTATAGGGCCGGGGTCCCCAACCCCTGGTCCGTGGGGACCTCTGGTATAGGGTCTCCTGCTTCAGCAGGGGGTTGGATTAGATCAGAGGTCTCCAACCTTTTGGGCACCAGGGACCGGTTCCGTAGAGAAAGGTTTTTTCGCAGACCGGAGGGGGCGTGGTTTTGCATGCTGCCTGCATCTTGTGAATGGGGCTTTGCTTGTTATGTGCGGCCCGGTTGCTGGCATGCTTCGGCCCAGTATTGATCCATGGACCGGGGGTTGGGGACCCCTGGACTAGATGATCTACAAGGCCCCTTCCAGCTCCAAGTTATTCTGTAAACATAATGCTTGACTTATTCCATGCACAATGTTGAATTACTTGCTAAGCAAACCCCTTTGTCTACATTTTCCAGACTTTGCTCTTTGATACCTTTCTGTCAGACACTTTTCCGAGCACATTAACAAGCTGATTCCCCTATACTGTTTTTGCATTCATGCTTGCTACCTTTTCCATTTAGAAAAATTCCTCAAAGTCATTGTTCCAAGCATCAGGTACAAATGCAATCTTCACACACTGAATAAGTCATATTGCCACTCCGTAAGCCAACCACATATGTATTTTATCATTTCTCAAGGTATATAACTTGTACCATTTTCAATATTTTTATAGCAATTATAATTGGCTTTTCATTAATGTTTTATTGGATACTAGCATTTATAGTATTCATTTCAATGCCATTTTTTAAATAAATCTTTAATTTTTTTTACAAATTTTTAAAAGAATGCCTTCCAACATTTCCTCATTCCAGTTTCATTCCAAATTATATCCTCACTTTCATTTTTAATTTCAGTCACTCTGCAGGAAGCTCTTTTGTATAACCGTTTCATCTATTTCCAAAACATTTATTTCTACCTACATTGTTTTCTCTCTTTTAATCTCAAGTCTTTGTTCTGTTTAAATATATTGTTTCCAACCATATTTATTAGTTTTCTGTCTGTCATCTTAATTTTTCGCAGCAATCATTCTTTTTTATTTTATTTCAGTCATTCTACCAAAAATCCTTTTTCAAATTTTCCATTAGTGCAACTCAAAAACACTTCTTGGCATTCTATAACATTGTTTTCATTCTGTTCCAAACAGTTTCCATGTCCTTTTTTTGACTACATTCCACTCATTCTTTTGTGATAGTAATTTGCCTTCTAATACTTTTTATAGATTCACACTTTTCTCCTGCAGTTCTACTTTCACTCTCATTTCTTTCCAACCATTTCTCTCTTTTTCACTCTTAACCCTACCAGAAACTGGTCTGTTTTACTCTGAGAATCTGTCATTCCTTTCTATCCATCACTAATTCTTTTTTCTTATTAAATCAGTTGTGTTTTCAACTGCATATTCATCCCTTTGGAGTCTGTGTATATGCTTAAAGTGATAAGTGAAAGGAGTGCTTTTTCTAAGCAGATATTCACAAAGCAATCACTATTGTCCTTCATTCTTGGATCCCCAAATATCTGTCAATTTTTCTGTATTCTTTCGTTCCCATCCATTTATTTATGTCATTTATGTCAGAATAATTTTAGCTGTTTACAAAAAGTAAACATAAAGTATAGGTTTTAGATTAATTCATATCATCTGTGTTTATATGACAAACTGAACCAAATAATGGCCACATCTTAGCTAAACTGTTACGTGAATCCAACCTATACAATGCAAACACTTTTGATTTGTTCAACTTCCAAGAATTGAATCAAGAAAATCATGGTGTTATTTCACTTGAGGATGTGAGTTTGTGTGAACCCTGCCAAAGAAAAGCTTAGGTCAGTGATGGCGAACCTTTTAGAGACCGAGTGCCCAAAAACCGCCTCCGCCCCTGCTCCGCCCTGCCCCCCTCCAATCATCCCGCGTTCCATCCCCACCCCGCCCACCCACAGGGCCACTCACCACCTCCACAACCCACCGCAGATCGCCCAGGCGGCCCAGCAGTGCCATGGTGGCCACGCCCTCTGCCTGCACCCCCCAGCATCAACTACACGCGATGGGGCGTGAGGGTGGAGTCTTGTCCCTGCTGCCCGGCTGCCATGACGTTGGCTATGCTGCTTCACGGGGCCACACTCGGCGAATCTCCTCAAGGTGGGCTGCTGGTGAGGGGGCCGTGGGGGGGGGAGGCAGGGCTGGGGCAATGGCGCGCGTGCCCACTGGCACGCGCGCCATAGGTTTACCACCACTGGCCTAGATGTTTAATAAGGTATTTAGGGTTGAATCAGTGGATATAGATGAGATGTTGAGTTTCATCCATCTAAGCCTCTACAAAAAGACAGAAGCATTTAGTGCAACATCTTTTTTTCCCTCTTTTGATTTTTTTGCAGAAAAAAATTAGATACATGCTAATGATAGTTTCACTCCTATCTTTCCCCCCCAGAAAGTTGGAGTTCTGTTGTGAGAACAAAATTGCTGCAATCTACCTCCCTACTTAACTATAAGGTTGGAATTCTATTGTGAGAACATAAGTGCTGCAACCCACCTCCCTACCTAAATATAAGGGTGAAGAGGAAAGCTTTAAAATGTGTTATATTTTCCCATTCAACTTGGAGATCTTTGGGGATTTGATGAGAAGATGGCAACCATGACCAGGAGGGTCTTTGCACAGGTTCGTCTTGTGCATTACATGTCCCTTTTCCTCAACCAGAAGACCCTTCAGACAGTCACTCATATTCTGATCAACTCACAATTGGATTATTGCAGTGTTTCTACTCGGGGCTGCCAAGACCAAAAGTTACAGTTTGCCCAAAATGCAGCAGCAAGAGCAGTAACAGGCACTTCTTATGCCAATGTGTCATTACTGCTATGTGAGCTGTATTGGCTGCCACTTGGCTTCTGATGCAATTCAAGATACTAATTGTTACCCATAAAACCCTTTGTGAGCTAGGGCCTGTTATCTGAAGGACTGCCTATCTCTGTTTCTCTCCACCAGGTACGTTCAGGTAGAGTGAGTGTGTTTTAGGTCCCTTCAATTAAACATCATTTTGGGGATCAATGAATTGTGCCTTTTGTATTGTTGAGAGAGGGAACAATATCCCTCAGCGATATCTATAGCACCCACTCTCTTGGGATTCCAGGAGCCCTCTGGATGTGTTCCAGGCCTTTGGATAGTATATTACGGTAGTTTTTATTCTTAAGGTTGTTTTTAAACTGGGCTGATAGTTAAAAGCATAAAATAAAAACCTCTTTTAACTTTATAATAGTCAGATATTAAAAATCATCCAGACTTTTGGGAGTGAAAGAGATAGTTAAAAATTAAAATATATATACAAATTTAAGTGCACAATGTATATGACTTTATAAAATTATTATGAGTAGCACAAGATATTTAAGGAGGTTGAAGAATGTTTTAGTTTAAAACTTCAAATATGCATGACATTAAATTTAGAGGCCCGTCAAAAAGTCCGGTTGCATCTTAGTATACCTAGGTCAGGATTAGAGTGAAAAAGAAATAAGCCCCTAATAAAAAACAAGGTAGTCCTTCAGAACATGGAACGGTAAATCTAGCAAAAAATAAGAGCAGAAGTAAGACTGATGTTAATAGAGGTGGAAACTTGTAAAGAAGAGATTGTAGAACATTGAAAGAGAGAGACTTAACCAATTTCAGACAACCTCAGACTCTGATTCTCACCCCAAACCAGGAGTTTGCAGTCATCTTTTTTTTACCTCAACTTTTTTAGGATGTATCTTTCTCCATCCCTTCTTTTCACATTAGCTTTCTCCATTTAATATAATTTGTGATTGCTGGATATGATTGCGCAGGAAAGAAACCTAACTATATTCACAGATTAGTGAAAAATACAAGTCCCAAAGTGAAAATTAAACAAAACATCCCTTTTAATAGAATTGTAAAAAAATATGTCAGCCAAAAGTTAGGCCTTCACTGAAAGCATAGACATTCTAAGCTGTCCAAACCTTTATCTTGAAATAAATTAAAAGGCAATTATTAATCAGTCAGCAATAGAAAAAAAGTTGCAAAACTGCAATGAAAAAATGTAAACATAAATTATGCGTACTTACATTACTAGCACGATGCAAACACTATATGCTTTAGGCTTGCTCCGTAGACAGGATTACAGTTAAATGTATTTCCAACAGAGAACACAGCTGTTGCCATTTCATTAAAACATGGCTTCCAACCAGTTTTTAACTTCAAAGAGTGGCTTAGGCAGTAGTATTAACAAGAGTTCTCTTACAAAATCAACAAAAAGATTAACACCTTCTGTTGGATCTAAGTTTCAGGATTCAGTACAGTTCTTAAGAGGTACAAAATTGGATCCTGGAACCGTATTGTCTATTTCTATTCCCTGAATGAGGACAAAGTGATTTCAGGATCCAACCAGATTCTGCTTCACTAGGAATTGCTTTGGATTCTGGAATGTATTTTTTTTCCTACTGCTATATCTATGGACCCTCTATGGAAGTGAAAGTTGGATTTTAAAAAAGCAGGATAGGAAGATTATCAGTGCTTTGAACTTTGGTATTGGAGAAGACTCCTGAGCATTCTGTGAACAGCCAAGAAAACAAACTGATTGAGCAAATTAACCCCTAATTTTTACTCGAGGCACAAATTCCAATACACTATATGAAGACCTACTCTCTGGAAAAGGTTATAATGCTAGAAAACATAGAAGGAAAGAGAAGAGGACAAGGTGGATAGACTCAACCACAGAGGGGATGAGTACATCGTTGGGGGACGTGAAAGAAAAGGTTAATGATAGATCATCATGGAGAATCTGTGTAGTCCTATCTATGTGGCCATTAAGAGTTGAAAATGATTTGATGTCACATATTCACTATCTTAGTGCCTTAAAAATAACTTGGGACTTTGGTTCCTTCTTGTTCAGTCCTCTAATTAGAGTGATTTCTACAAATACAATTTTTGCAAGTCAATTGCAAGACCTTTTATAGTATTACCTTTTACGTACGGTAACTTTGTTTCATTATTCTATTGAAATATATTTGGTTTTATACATTTTGCAGATAATTTCTATTTTCCACTCTCTCCAGACCAATTTTCTTCCTCTTGTTTTCTGCACAGCAGAATAATATAATTTGTGGTGATATTCAGAACGATAATAATGTATTTTACTTAACAGCAAGTAAGCAATGTTTTGAGTTAAAAAAACCCCGATATGTCTGTGAAAGAGGTTTTTATGGTATGGGGAAAGCCAGGGATTCTGATTGGTTCAAAACAAAACAAAGATTACTAAAACAAACCATGGCTTTTCTCCAGGAGGAATATGAAGTGTTTCTGGTTTACATAATATAGAAACCATTTATAGTTTGTTTAGTTACAGATTACTTGTTCACAGATAAGCAGAGGCTGTTTATATCAGCATTTCCTCAACATCATGATTTAGCAAGGTGGTTGAGGATCACATTATCTCTTCCTCTGTATGTAGGGGTCCAATCAAGCCCCAATTAATGATAGAAGTGAAATAAAGCTCATGTTAATCTTGATGCAAATTTTTAGTACCAAAGGGGACATTACAAGGCAGGTTTTATACTAAGGAAGTTATGCATGCCAACATGTAACATCAAAAGTATTGATAAATTTAGGAATCTAACTTATCGCCAGTGTTTTTTTTGTAAAAAAAAAAGAAAAAGAAAAGAAAAGGTGCTGGAACTCACACATGTCATACAACCTGCCTTGCCTACCCTACAAGGTTCCATCCCAAAAAGGTGCCGGAACTCCGTTCTGGGCGTTCTATGAGAAAAAAAGCCCTGCTTATCTCTAACCACTTTTTCCCCTGGCTGAATCACAGCCTTGAATTCTTTGCTAAGGTCTTTAATGCAGCTACAGCCAAGTTCAACCAAAACGCTGGAACATTCACAAACAATTTTAACTCCCACTTTAATTATATATAAATTAGGAAGACTGACCCTTTCCTAGTAGAAAGTTACAATGAAGTGAAAGTGGGTCAAATCTCCAGGGACCTTAGAGTCAATAAACTCAATATTTAGATGTAAATTGGCTCTTTTCCAGATATTAATTTGACTTTGATATTTATTTTTTTACATCCCAGTTTAGATTTTGTTGTCTTTGGGAGCCTTTCCTTACAACCTTTTGCAAGCAGAGCCTCTTTAATTTTCTTTATTGGGTAAAGTACATGACATGTGGTCATTAGTTTCCTAGTTTTCCAACTAAGGGTGTCCATTTCAGCTTGGATCCAGTTAATTATCCCTTTGGTATATCTAATTAGAGGGACTGCGCAGGTATTTAATGTTCTATCAGGATTTCACCATTGTAGTGAATAAAGAGGATGCCCTTGGAGGCCAAAGGGCTTATCAACCACTAAAGCAATGATCAGATTGAATCCAGACCAGGGGTCTTTAAACTTGGCCCTTTTATGACTTGTGGACTTTAACTCCTCAGCCAGAGTGCCTGGCTGAGGAACTCTGGGAGTTGAAGTCCAGAAGTCATAAAAGGGCCAAGTTTGAAGACCTCTGGTCCAGACCACGAAAGTAGTTTGCACAAACATCTCAGGCAGCCTCCTTCCAATTCTTATGAAGATAAAAGACAGAGAGAAGAAAGCACATCCAGACTTGCAAAATTCTGTTCCTATAGCTGGTCTAATAAAAGTAGCTTTAGTTCTGCAGTCTCTCTTTCTTCTTTTGATTTGCTGACAACCAGGGCTTTTTTTTCTCATAGAACGCCCAGAACGGAGTTCCGGCACCTTTTTTGGATGGAACCTTGTAGGGTAGGCAAGGCGGGTTGTATGATGTGTGTGAGTCCGGCACCTTTTTTTTTTTTTTTTAAGAAAAAAAGCACTGCTGACAACTATTAGGTATTAATAATTTTTGGACTTATGTAATAAGTGAGCTTGTTGTCTTTTTAATTTAGTCATGGAATAATTAATGCATGTTCCAAGCATTGATGGCTTTCTTTTTCATTAGTTGAAGCCCATTTTTCTCAAAAACTTTGCGTATATTGCTAATATAAGGCATTTTTCCAGGGTAATTTTCAAATTTTCCTATTAATGTTATTGTTGCTGTTGACAGTACATTCTGATTGTTAGAGTGAAGTTTAACCTTCTCATAAAGTCAATTTCTAAATCCCTCTTTCCACATCCTGAATAGAATATTATGTTCTATCCCTAAACAGATATTTAACGAGGAAACAAAATCTCCTCTGCTTTGGCTATCTATTTTTAAAATGTTTGTGGAGTTTTTCTATAAATATTTAAGCATAATTTATTTTCTTGGTCCTTTCCCAAACTGAAGTATAGTTTTTCTCCCCAGAGATCATATTGAAGCTTTTGGTATTTCTTTGTTTCTCTCATATTACTTAACTGTTGAGCATAATGAATAATTTAAAAATATGATTTCCAAATTACTTCTCATTTGCATTGGCTGAGACAGATAGGAAGGCAAATGTAGCCAAGTCACATAGCCAGAGGCATGTATAGCTTGACGTATAGCAATGAATTTCCAAAATGTAAAATGTAGGCTTCTGATTCCAAAAGGGTATGATTATGCAGTAAGAACCACAAAATGCATCGAGCAGAGTCGCAGGATGGATTATTCCACAACCGACTCCTCTGCCACCCGCATGTTTAAATAGTTATTTTGAGTTGATAAAAATAATAAATTAGCATAGCATTACACATTTTCCATTCTTCTATTCATTAGCAATTCTCCTTCATTTTAAGATGAGCAGGTTATAATAAAGGTGCTCTGCATAGATTTCATTCTGATCTTTCTAGTTAATAGAAGAGAAAGAGGAAGAAAGCCAGCTGGTCTATTGGTTAAGGCACTAGGCTAAAAGCCAGCTGACTGAGTTCTAGTCCTGCTTTAGGCATGAACTGCTTTAGGCTGGGTGACATTAGGCCAGTCATACTCTCTCAACCTACTCACCTCACAAGGCTGTTGTTGACCGGAAAATAGGAAGAGGAAGGAGTATTAGGTATGTTTGCCGTTCTTGAGTTATTTATAAAAATAAAAAAGGCAGGATAAAGTTTAAATAATTTATAAAACTATAAGTAGAAAATCGTATTTTTCTATTTGAAAATTCAATTCAATTAAATTCAATAGTTATTGTAGTATCACCACCAATACCATTTTGTGATGTATCTATTATACTAAACCAATATGTAATGACTAAGTTTGCACAATTTATTGTATAAAGCAAATCTCATGAGTATAACTATTAAGAAATATTTATTTTCAGTACCAGAATGCCAGGATATTAAAATGAATGAATGAGAATGTTTTACATGTTCTAACATAAATGAACATCTTTCAGTAAAACACTGACAGTAGGGCGGAAATCAAACATAATTAATTTTCAGGAACATTTTTCAGAAGTGATTTTTTTTTCTTTTAAAAGGAAAGAAGCTAAAAACCGGAAATTCCCAAAACAAGATACCTGGGAATGGACAGACATAATATTGGCAAAATCATGCAGCAGGAGGATGAACAGCCAATTTATTAAGTCTTTACTCCAATCTATTTCTGCATAACTGTAAAATAGCAAACCCCCTCCCCCCAAGGCATTTAGTAGTGGACTGCTGCACACAGTATTACTTCTAAAGAGAATCCCATTTGACAATCTTCAGATGACTGGCAAGTGATCAGTTATCTGCTGACAGAAGAACTAAGATCAGCTCCCTCTCTGCCTGTTAGAAGAAATACAACCCTGTCAGTTAGTGTTTATACCAGTGGTTCTCAACCTTTTTAATGCCGTGACCCCCAACCGGTCGTAAGTCGAGGACTAAACCGGCCGTAAGTCGAGGACTAAACCGGCCATAAGTCGAGGACTAAACCGGTCGTAAGTCGAGGACTACCCAACCGGTCGTAAGTCGAGGACTTTCCCTGCCCGGGAGCGCCGCACATACGTGGTTCCGCCCCCTGCGCCGGCCGAGGCGTAGCTGGCAAGCGGCAGAGACGGAGCAGGCCGACCACCAGCTGGCCCAGCCCAAGGGAGGTAAGGCACCCGCCGGAAAAGGGACAAAAAAATGGCGGACAGCCTTGCTTGGCGACCCCCGTGAAATGGTCGATCGACCCCAAATGGGGTTGCGACCCATAGGTTGAGAACCGCTGGTTTATACAGTGTCTAACTGTAGCAGGGCATAGATAATCATGATTAAGCCCCTACCTAACTGAAGAGTATTATTTGCTCCATATAGAATAGAATTTAAACATGATTTAAATTCCAAGTTTTTTAATGACAGCAACAATGTAGTTTGAATTTACATTCCGGACAATTCTCCCAGCAATATTTATTAATCCAAAAAAGCTATATTTTAGGAAAAAATATATACATCTGTGGCAATTACAATTTTGCTACTTAGGTGTTTTTTAAAATAAATATTTAAAATACAGTACATTTGATCTTAGCCCAAAGGCTGAAAAGCAGTTTAAAAAGAATTACATTTATACAAAGAAGAATAACAGTTACTACTATTACATTGCATAAAAAGAGACTTGCACTTCTTTAGATACTGTCCACAGCAAAGTCTCCAAATTAAGGTGAATTCTAAAAATATTCAGTACCTCCCCCCAGTTTTTGACCAAGCACATGCTCTTCTTTTGCCCTTCTGAATATTATCATCTTTTTCACTATTGCAGGTCATCTGGTATACGTGACAGCTGAACATCCTGTAGGGCTTTTGTTGTATGTGCAGCACTATATGTCTATCAAAGTGAACTTCATGGCTGTATGTCTGCATTAAGAGAACAAAAACATAATTTTCACTTCAAGTGATGGTGAGAATGTACCTATACGACACGTAAACTCTTTGTGGTGATAAAACATTTAACACCTTCCAGATTATTGGTAAGCTACTGGATCTTCTATGGTAGCGTTCTTTCATTTTCATATATGTCTTTACAATAAAGTGCTAGTGTTAGCCTCACCCCTAACTCTAACCCTAACCCTTTTCTTGACTCTCTTTTTTCATACTTTGCCTAAATAGTTCTTGTCATTCTGCATAATGCCTAGGTATTATATACAATACCTAGGACAGTGTATAGCATATTAAAATAACACAGACGTTTCATACTTCACCTAAAAATGTCACAGATTCTATAGATTTCCTAGGCATTCTATACAATGCCAGCTTTTCACACATTGCCAATAACATACATACTGTACAAGAACTAGAATAATCGTTAAGTCCATCTTTTGTCTGAATTTCAACTGTGGACATTTTTTTTTCCACGTTAAATCTTTAAAAGCACGTTTTGCCCTTTTCTTCAAACTGGGGGCCTTTAAAAAATAAATAAATGCCATTTATACATTTATCCAATTATCAAAAACACCTGTCCTTCAACTTACAGAGATGTTTAAAGCTTATTTTTAAATTGCAAAGCTTCTTTGGAGGGAAGTGTGTATCTCATAGTTTCAAAACAACCAGCCAATTTAAATCTACAAAACTTAGCTCTGGAAAGAAATCAGATGCATCTAACAGGAATGCATCGGGGGTACTTCCAGATTGCTGCATTATTATCTTTCTATAACTCCTTTATAACTTATCCCACTTCTTGGTAATTTTTATCTTTAGCATTTGAATGGCTCAACAGTATCACGTCATTAGAGCTAAGTTACAGTAGCACGTTGATAGTAGGAACATTAGTAGGAGATCCTAAATTATACTTACCACATCCCAGGACTCCACAAAAGGAAAACTCTTCAACTGAGTACCCTGCTCATTACAATGGAAGTCAAGATGAGCTGCCCCATGAACTCCTATCTGAGTAACAGCCACAACAGATAGCAAGTTCAGTTCATCTTCATAGTCAACAATTTTGAAGGTCTTGCCATAAAAAAAAAAAACAGCAGTGGGCACATTAGTCACATTTTAAAGTATCTTCTATTTTCAATGCAAAATTTAAAACATAAAAACAAGGAAAAGTTCCCTAAATTTTTAAAAGCTTACTGTCTGTCATTCATCTGGTCATAGTCTACATTTTCAGTCCAGTTTACTTGAGATCTCTGGAAGGATGCATTATTTCTACAGTTGACTTTAGTAACTCAAATAGCAGTCCCAGTGGCCTTACTGTAAGCATTCTGTGTGTAGAAAGGCAAAATGAGTGCAGGTAGGCTCTCTCTATTTCAATGAACAAGGCTATACTCATCTGAGCTTCTACTTGTACATTATCAAGTTTATTTAGTGAATCTGCATCCTGACATTCAGGAGCTGAAGTCAGTGAGCTTCCAATGGCTAAGCGTGGGATAGATTGTAGATCTCTCTACTTCTAATTCACATTGGTTCCTTTAATATATGTGTGATAACATTTACAATCAACTTAAGTAACAGATGGGTACAGAACCACTGACATCATCAGGATTTGATTTGCAATGTACATTCCTCTGTAGCTTAAGATATTGAGAGATGTTTTGGGAAAAACAACAGTGCAGCAACTACCCAAATAAATACTGTACATAACTGTTACAATGAAATCACCACACAGACAACCCATTTAGGCATCCCATGTTTTAAGATTTATTCTAAAATAAATCTTAAAACACGGGATGCCTAAATGAGTTGTTGGGGGGGGACATACTGTAAATGTCTAAATTCTGAAGTGGACTGAAGAAATATTTGCATTTATGTCCCCCAATTAAATACAGGCAAGTATTTTAAATAACTTCCTTCTGTAAAATATAATTTAAGGCTGTAAAACCAAAGAAAAGGTATGCTTTGGGTAAAACTTGGGGTCTTGCTTTTCTGTGATCTTTTTTTTAAATTTGGTAAATTGAATATAAATGAATTACGGATTTTAAAAGCCTCAAACAGTTCTTGCCATATTTTCACTCCCCAACTATATTCATTTCCATGGAAACAAGGCTGGAAATGGTTTCCAGAAGCTGAGGAATTAGAATTCTTGTGGCTGTGTCATCTCGGCTACAGTTCCTAATAGAAAGTGAAAAATGGTTTCCAAAAATACATTGCTAATGATGTAGGGACGCATTGCTCAGCTCAGATCTCAACTGTTTTCTCTGCATTATTTATCATTTTTTTGTGACCTGCATGCTCTTCAACAGCATAGAATTGGTTTCCGGCAAGACCTTGCGAGATTAAGTGGATAATCAACAACCAAGTTAATTCCTCACATCTCTTTCCAGGATTCCTAAAGGCAGTAACCCAGCTTAAATTTCTAGAACTTAACAGCCCTCACATTCTTTAAGTCCTATTAACACAATAATAATTCATAGAAAGATTCCTCACAGATCAGAGGTCAACAATAAAATAAAAATGCTTGCTTTATAAAAAAAGAGCAATCCCCAACATATTCCTGGATATATCGGTTAAGAAATTATGGCATACAAACATAAACGTTTTGTAGGCATATGGAAACTCTACCCAGCCAACATGGGTCATTTCTCTGACTGCCTTATTCAGGATCAAATGTCTGCGAACTATCTCCAAACTTACCTCTTGCTCAGGATCATCATCCAATAATTTAAAACGCTTCTTCACCATTCGTCCAGATGCTGTTACTGTTACAGAATTGTTCACCTTTGATATTAAAAATACAGAGATAAGAGAGGGTTTTTGTGTTATTTTGATAAATGAGCAACTAAGGCAGTGGTGGCGAACCTATGGCACGGGTGCCAAAGGCGGCACTCAGAGCCCTCTCTGTGGGCACTCGTGCCGTCGCCCCAGTCCTAGGCCTTCAGCTGGGTTTTATAAAACCTTTTTGCTTTAGGCCTCCACCGCCATGTGCAAAAATAAAAGCTTTAATCAATCAGTCAATTTCAACTTCTGGCGGGGAAAAAAAAGATTTTGCAAAGTTGGAATTGATTGAACTTTTTAGTCCCACCCAGTCTGCCATTACCACCACAGCCACGCCCACCCAATGGGCCACACCCACCCAATGGGCCATACCCAGCCAAGAGGCCATACCCAGCCAATGGGCCACACCCACCCGGCACCTGACGATGCATAAGTGGGTTTTGGGTTGCAATTTGGGCACTCGATCTCTAAAAGGTTTGCCATCACTGAACTAAGGGCAACACTAACTGAGCATTTGTTCTACCTCTATTTGAACACAGTTTCTACCTTTAACTGAGAAATGAAAAAAAAAAAATCACCCTGCAGAAAACAGAAAATATAGCTGCAAGCTGATTCCCCCCCCCCAATTCTTCTGATATGTTACATCTCCTGTCCAATTTATCTTTTAGCAGGAGGAACTCAGTTAAAGGACAGCCATTATGGTGAGGAGGCTTTGGTTTGTGCTTAGCATGTTTTATGAATCCAGCCAACTATCATCTACTTAATAAGCCATCATTATATATGTAATGTTTGACTCGGGCCTCGGGAACAGAAACTCTCCCAATGAATTATGTTTTCCTTAAAGAATAATGGTTTCAACCAGTTTTCTTTTTATGATCTCACATCATTTTCCCTGTTGGCTTCTATGATAAAATCTTCCGTGACTTCTTGCTGTTTGGCACTTTCAGTTTTCTTCAACTTCAGAACTCTGTGGAGAGAGAAACCCCATAGGGATCACATTCACAAGAACGGGGAAAGCTGAAAGTACTTTCCCCCCCCTCCCCCCAAATACCAATTTTATTGCTTTTATTCCCTATAGAAAATGAAGTTGTGGTTGTTTGAACAAACTACTGCATGGTGGAGCCAAACACTGCTTCCCCCCCCCAAAAAAGGATCTTTTGAAAGAGCTAGGTCAGTGGTTCTCAACCTTTTTAATGCTGCAACCCCCAACCGGTCGTAAGTCGAGGACTAAACCGGTCATAAGTTGAGGACTAAACCGGTCATAAGTTGAGGACTAAACCGGTCATAAGTCGAGGACTACCCAACTGGTCGTAAGTCGAGGACTTTCCCTGCCCGGGAGAACCGCGCATGTGTGGTTCCGCCCCCTGCGCCGGGTGAGGCGTAGCTGGCAAGCGGCAGAGACAGAGCAGGCCGACCACCAGCTGGCCCATCCCAAGGGAGGTAAGGCACCTGCCGGAAAAGGAAAAAATGGACCAAAAAAATGGCGGACAGCCTTGCTTGCCGACCCCCGTGAAATGGTCAATCGACCCCAAATGGGGTCGCGATCCATAGGTTGAGAACCGCTGAGCTAGGTGCTTCCTCAGAATAGCATACATAATAGCATACAAATAGTCCTCAGCTTACAACCATTTGTTTAGTGACTATTCAAAGTTACAACGGCACTGAAAAAAATGACGACTATTTTTCATATTACTTGGGACCAAGTTATTTATGGGACGGTCTCTTCCCAGTGGAATCCATCTGTCCTGTTAGATCCAATAGTATAGGGGTGATCTGGTCCCATCCATGACAGAGTGCTATCTGGAGGACCAGAAAGAGAGCCTTTCCTGTCAAGGCTCTCTTCTTCTGCAACAAAACAGACTTATCCTCACCCTACTGGCCTTAAAGACCTACTTTTGTCATCTAAGCTATCATGTAAACCCTGGAATAGCTTGCCCGTTCCTTATTACCTCTCTCTGGCTCTCATTCATCTATTCCCAACCCAATGCCACGGTGTAGCTCCTAGTTGATCAGATATTCAATTTGAACAGCCAATCCCGCCCAGAGTTATCAAAATACTTTCTTCCTAATGCAAAGTAGTTTTCAGCAATCACTTACTTAATTAAATTTGGACCCACATGTAGCATCCTTCCTGAACTATCAGGGTGGAAAGATATCCTGTCAGGTTCCAGTGAACAACATTTCATATCCTGTATGCCATTCTTTGCCTAAATCAACAGAATTTTAGATTTAAATTTAAATCTAAACTAACATTTAAATATTAAACGTTAAACATTTGAATCCAAACTAATGCTGAAAACAGCAAAAGCTGAGAAAGTCTATCATTTGCACAGCCCAATATTCTTAAAGAGGCTATTGGAGTTATGCATATAGGTTATCGCATTTTAGGAATCCTGACACCTTTTCCCAGTCCAAACCCACAACTTCACTTATTTGTGTCAGCTCTTATTTAGACTTTTTTTGTGTTCTGCCGTGCTTGAAAAATCTTTAGAATGTTTTGCTGGCTCTGCTTCTGGAACCGTTGCTCCAACTTGGTCCTGTTCCAAATTCATTAAGCTTTAAATTCCTTATTCATTAGATTTAAGTATAACAGATGTTTTTGTCATGGGCAGTGAGAGTTCTGCAAAGATCTGAAGAACTAAAATCGAAGTTAACGGAAAGCAATATTTCTATATGATTTATCTAAAGAGAGGGTATAGCCATTTGAAAATGCAATTCTGAATTGGAATGAGATCAAGTGACATTTAAATTCTCTCTTTAACATTAAAATGCCACTCACGCTTTTCCAGGAATGCGCTCAACTAAATTCTGTGCGACCTATTTATGCACTACATATGGATAAGTAGATAGATTCCAGATGGGAAGGGGAAACGTAGATCAAAATCATAATTGTTGGCCTTGTTTGCTTTGCTTTTGGATACACCCCCTCAGTGGGCTATGCCCTTTCAGGATGTTTTTCAGAATGAAATTCAAAAATTCCTCAACCATTTTGTACATGCCCAATCGTTCAATATTATGATGGTCATTTGTTTTTTGTTGTTAGTTGCGAAATCGTGTCCGACCCATCGTGACCCCATGGACAACGTTCCTTCAGGCCTTCCTGTCCTCTACCATCTTCTGGAGTCCATTTAAGCTCACCCCTACTGCTTCAGTGACTCCATCCAGCCACCTCATTCTCTGTCGTCCCCTTCTTCTATTGCCCTCAATCTTTCCCAGCATTAGGCCCTTCTCCAGTGAGTCCTTCCTTCTCATTAGGTGGCCAAAGTACTTGAGTTTCAACTTCATGCTCTGGCCTTCTAAAGAGCAGTCAGGGGGTTGATCTCCTCTAGGACTGACCAGTTTGATCGCCTTGCAGTCCAGGGGACTCGCAGGAGTCTTCTCCAGCACCGTAGTTCAAAGGCCTCAATTCTTTGGCGCTCAGCCTTTCTTATGGTCCAACTTTCACAGCCATACATTGCAACTGGGAAAACCATGGCCTTGACTATACCTACTTTTGTTGGCAGGGTCATTAACTTTCAATATTAAATTGTGAAGCTAAATAAAACTGTTTGATAAAAGGCACTATCAAGGAAAATGCTAACATTTTAGTTCTACTAACATTCCTGAGGGAAACATGTAATTCGTTGCATTAGAATGTTACCAAAGTGTGGTCTTTTAAAGAACAAACATGGAAGATTCCTTCTTGACTTTTCTTGTTAGGTGTAATGATATAATGCCAAGGATATCCTCCAATCTGAAATGCGCTCTCGAGGGATGAGACTTCAAAAAGAAGATCTGGAGTGTCTGCGAAAATAAGTGAATATTAACAAATATATTCACACGAACAGCTTTATCATTTTACTTGTTCTTCCGCTTGTCAATCAAAATAAAACCTGAATTTGCACTGCATGCAGAAAAATTGTTCTCTAGTTTATAATGCAGTGATGATTACAAACCATGATACTTTGCATTCAGTTAGAAAAACTTTAAATGAATATCTGAGTAACTGAATGAACAGCATAAGGAATCAATTTCCCTTAGGTATTATAAAGAAATATTAAAAATTACACACAATATAAAATTATTTATTGGAAAAGCAGTTATGCTATCTGGACATATGTGCGCTGCAGCCACCAACTAAGTTAATTATAGATCATATCTGAAACATTTTCATCACATTACTCTATTGCTTCTACATTTTGGGGGGAAGTCATGACAGCTAAATCTATATAAAACTGCTCTATATTCATGTGAAGATTTTCTTCATTGATTTTAATTATGAAAATTTTGGATAACCCAAAGTCTGTGGTCAAAAACGTTAGAAATGTTTTGCCAAGCACAGAGCAATATTTCCATTAATAATAAAAGTTTATATTTGAATGCAAAAATAATCTGGCCTAATAAAAATGTAAATGTAAGCAAAATCTTGCTATGTTTCTTCATTTTACTGAAAACACAAAATTCTCAAGAAGTCTTGAGATCCAAAAATAAAAATATATTGCTGTAGGTCCTGCTTTGTTCTGATTCTACTGCGCCACATTTACTCCAGAAGAATGACGGTAGTGTCTGATTTAAATTAAAGATTTTTATAAGTGGGGTTTTGTGCTTTGCTCTGTTTAGTTAAACAATGGTTTGCTGAAGAAGCCACAATGGCCTGAGTCATGCAATCTGGTAAGCCATAAACCAAAGCTTATAAAATACAGTGGTGGGCATACACAACATATTAAGCCAAACTAAAACAATATTATAGCTTAGTAGAGTAGGTAAAATCCAGGGACTCTGAAACAGAATGAAAGTAGTGACATAATTCTGCAGTATTCAATGCATCCTTTTCAAGTAAGTAACTAATGCTGCTGAAACTTATTTAACAATGGAATTTTCCCGAAAGTTGTCCCTATCTAGTCAGAATAGTTGCTATTATATGTGATATGTAAACACATGTTAAAAACATATATATATTTTTAAAAAACTGTATTCACACACACCCTGCCACATAAGAACACTTTAATTTAATGTGTACACATGTGCATATACTGTATACATACATATGCTACATACGGAGACATACACTAAATTGTTTTTTTAACTGTCCTAAAAACATAATGGAACACCAGAAGTTTATACAGGAGCATTACTGTATAACAGAAATTAACTATCTGTAGCCCTTCAGATGCTGTGGGGGTACAGCTCCCAGCATCCTTCACCCTTTGTCAAGCTAGTTACCACTGATGGGAAATGAGTTTAGTAACATCTGGAGAGCTATACATTGTTTCTATCTCCTTATAACTATCTTAACACAAACACTGCAAACAATTTCTGTTGAAGAGATGGACACATACTGATGGAGAAAACAGCCTGGAAAATATTTTTCGAAACAACCAATGTAGGCAGCTTGGGCTATAGTCATGCATCGGAGATGAGTCTCCCAATGAAAACAGTTCAGAACAGAGACTGTTGACTGGATTTGGCTAATGTTACAGTATGCCAGGACTTTGCCACTAAGTTTCTGAAACCACTTCAAAGTGTAGAATGAGCTTACAAAGTCTAGAAAAGACCCTCTCCAGCTGTGGGAGGGCAACTGGATACAAAGAGGGGCATTTTTCACATCGGTGTTCCATTTTTAGAGCACTTCCCTCAAATGAATTCACCTGGTGTCTATGTTATGTTCCTTTCAATCATGGTACCATTTAATTTTCCGTAGGTATTTAAATCTTATCTAATTTTCTATTATGATTACTTATTGCTGTAGCACATGCTGCTGTTTTATCATATGCGGGTCGTGCTTGAATTTTGGTGGCAACTGGGATCGGGGTTGCAGCTGTAAAGCGTGACAACCCATGACTGCATTGCCTAGTGATGGCAATCCAGGCAGTTCTGGCTGTGATTGTAATTACAAGAAACACAGGTCGTTAAGTGGGAAGTTGGAGGGAGTCCAAGGTAAGAAGCACGAAAATGTCACAGGTAGATGGGAAGAGGCCTGGGAAACCTAGTTCAGGCGGTGTGCAAGTTGGAGAAAGTGCTGTTGAAGTGCAGCGCAAACTCGGAAGCCAGGGAAAGAGGGTACGAGATGTAAGCATGCATATGTGGGAGAGCAGGGAGGGCAAGGAAAGAGGGCACAGGGTGCATGCATGCTTGTGTTCAAGTGCAGAGAGGCTGGAGAAGGAGGGTCCTGGTAGTTACATATGTGACAGTGAGTGCAGGGAGGCCGTAGAAGGAGGGTGCTGGGAGGTGTGAGTGAGTGAAGGGGGAAAGAGGATTTGATGGGTGTGAGAAAAGAAAGGGCGGGGGGGGGTACTTTACCTGAGCAACTTGTGACCTCCATCCTATTGACTTCCTTGTGGGAAACTGGCAGAATACTGCATCACCTTAATATTCTAGTCAGTCAGTGTAATTTTTAAAAAAATGTATCAATTTTTAACACCCCAATCTCACCAGCTGCAATGTTATATTCACCTACTTAGAAGCGATTGTCACTGAATTCAAAGAGCTAATATGAATAACATAATGTCTAAAAATACCACCAGATTATAAAACCAATACTAGTTGGGATTGCTAGCATTTTTAAACAAAACCTAAAATCAACCAGTTATGCTGATGAACAGTAAGCCTTTATAAATACCTGTTATTTTAATGTTACACGGAATGCCAAAAGGGTATTTTCCCACAATCCCAACTTTGCCATTCCAGCTGTATTCCTGTCCCAAATCCACTTGGTGTTCCATGAACTAAAAATAATATCACATCTGATTAATTCTATTGCACATATATAATGACCTAGTTGAATGCTTACATACACATCTAAGCGAGGTCCACGTTGATTTCTAATCAATGTTAGGCATCTTATCTGTGCGGATTTACCTATATTTATTCCTGGATAACTGTATGCATGAGATTGCAACCTCAAATTGTATTTTCAAATTATACCCTTGTTTCTTAATTAAAATGGTCAAATGATCTTCAATAGTAGATTGCCAATGAAATTAAATGTATGTTCTCTACGCTGCATTGGCTTGGATCCAAGCATTTATTTCTAAAAATGCAAAATGTTGACAAAACATCTAAATACACTAAAAGAAACCCAATTAAATGAAGTATTCTTTAAATGTAATAAAAATAATAAAAACCAAAAAAAGGAAAAGGATTAAAAAATAATGTTTTTTTTTTAAAAATTGTCTTTTCTTTTCTTCAATTTGGATCCAAACATGCTTTTTGGTTAGTGACTAGGTGGATAGTAAATTGTCTCCACATGCCCTCACTGGCAAAAGTTAAAATTCACTTAAAAATCTCATATAAGCTCAGAGTGATACTAAAAAAAATGAATAAAGTATTGTAATAGTATGCTATTACCCGTTCAGAGATTGCCTGGAAGCTATACAATCTGACATGACCTGTGCTGTGTGTTACAATCAGCATTTCATGAGATACCGAAACATCTGCCATACTATTTCCAAAGATCTGGTTTGAGGGGGGAAAAAAATCTCATTAGTCAAGCGATCACTTGAGGATTCCAGCATCTGATCAACTCATAACAAAATATGACCTAAAGAATTGTCAGTATGAGGATGTCAGGAGCTATTTTCTACCAAACCACAGAATTTTCCATCTAGTTAAGGACCATCTGTTCTGCTGCTCAGTAGCTCTCAATTTCTTTCCATGTATTTCACAGTCAATCCTAAGAGCCTTTTCAGGAGGGATGCCTGGAACTGAACCTGGGACTTTTGGCATGGAAAGCATGTAACCACCATTAAGCTATAGCCCCTCTCTACTGGAAGTAAAATAATGATGGTATGTTAATATTAAATTTAAATAAGTATTGCTAATTGTTTCAGGACAATGGAATGCTTGGAATACTGATCTACTTTCAGGTATTACTAGAGAGGAGAGCATCACTAAGACAATAAACTTACCCTTTTGTCAAGCTTCAGCATGCCCACAAATGAAAGTGGCCAAACTCTGAATATAGCGAGAAAGTACAATACAGACTGCTGGATGCCTGTCTAAGAAAACAGATGCGAGACATAGTGTAAAACTGACATTCATATATGTACATTTCCTATTTTTCTAGAATACTTATAAAACATATGCACTCATCTGTTTTTCCATCTCTTAAAATGATAATCTTCCCACTTAGGTATCACTTAGGTATCACTGAAAAGTCGACGGATTAAAATTGGGGAAGGCTAGATTAAGGTATGGCTCATGCTTGCAAGTTCTCAACTGCGTTGTTAGTAAACTGCAACACAATGGAGCAGTAACTTGTGTGCTAACCTCAAAAGCGTTCGTAAGGGATCGATGTACTTTAAAGATGCAGTTGCCATGTAAGCATGAAAAGAAAGCAACAGGCTTTCTCTAAAATGCAATGGCACATCTTTTTAAAGAGCAGTCATAAACACTTCCAGGTCAACATACCTGTCGTGCAGCTGCTGGGAGTTTTAGCTGAGTTGACTTTATTGCCATGACCTCTTGAGGCATGTCCCAACTTAAGTACCTATAAGGAATAAAGAGAAAACTCATAAAAATAGAATTATAGTGTATTTTTAGGAAGCCAATTGGGAATAAAATCTTCTATTTAGCTAAGAAACAACACAGCTTTATTTAACCAGGAGAGTTTTCCGCCCAAGAAATGTACCTTTGTTTGATTCAAAGCAGCTATTTTCTCTTGCAGTTTCAACTCTGCTATCAAATAAAGACAGTTACACTGTGTTAAAAAGTTTACACCTTAGTCCTGAGTGCAAAATGTGTCATTACAGCCATTTGATTTCAGTGAAAGGGACTTGCAAGTCAGTGTAGGTCGAAATGCAGGCACACAAACTATCATAGTTGTCAGATCACTAAAGAAATCTATTGCTTTTCTGATTATTGTATATCAGCATCTGTAACCATTTTTTGGGGCCTGCCATTCTGTTGGGAGGGGGGAATACTTTGGGGGATGCTTTGCTTTGTCCTGCCACTTTGCCCTTCCCCCAGGAGAAGGAATGCAGCCGAATAACGAAGAGAGAGACCTTGAAGAGCATGCCAAAGGAGCCAGTTACCAAAACAGTATACCACCTGTGGATTGGATGAGATTCAAATGGATCCTGTGACCCTGGGGGAGGAGTAACGAATATTGCTTTTGATATATTGCTTGCGTGGGATTTTTCCTCAGACCTCACTTTGTTTCCCTGCTATCACTAATCCCTAATAAAAGTTCCTTTTGAGACGATGTCTGTTTCAAGAGTTCTGCTTTCTTGGGGGACCTGGTTGAGGTAGGTCCTTACAATAGTAATAATTATCCACGTACCAAGTCCTTACCAATAACCTGGGATGGGCAAATGTTGTTGTTTGATAGTGTTAAAGATATTGCAGGACATAAGCTGTTCTGAGTAAGGCTGCCTTTGTAATTGACCTATGCTGATGGTGTTCAAATGATGCTCCAAATGTTTTAGGATTGCAACCAAGGAGCCTATTACTATTGATACCATCTTTCTTTACTTTTGCCACAGTCCTATTATTATCTTCTATTCTGTTGTCTAATAATAATAATAATGACTGTAGCAAAAGAAAGCAAAGATAGAATCAGTACCTGGAATCATCAGAATAGAAGAGAAAGAACCGGAGAAAATCACAAAATACAAAAACTTGCAAACAGAAGTAGAACAAAATCACCACCAGTCAATTGCAAAAGGCAGCTTTACTTGGAACAGCTTACATCCTGAGGCAACACTTTTAACATCAACAGACAACAGCATCAGCCTTTTCCAGGTCCTTGGGGGAACTTGATAGGTGGACAAAAATGGCAGATCCAATCTAAACATCTGGATGCAACCAACCATAATAATAAAATATATTTGATTTGTATAGCTACCCATCTTATGTGACTTTAGATAGTTTACAATACAATAAATAATGTAACAAATGTAACAAATAAAGCACATGGTAGTCAGGCATTATCCAAGCAATTATTCATACAGCAAGAGATGGGCTCCATCACATGTCCAGGGTCCCAGATTCAGACACTAAATTTTCCAGGCTTTACAGAAGGGTAACAGGGACAGGACTAATGTAAATTTAGGGGGATGATATTAAAAAAAAAAAGACGATATGGCAGAAAAACTCCTCTTTCTGGGCCACTAAGCCGACAGCCCCCAAAGCATGTGCCGGATTGAGTAGGAAAGGTAGAGAAAATTGGGAAGAGACATGCCGATAACTAACCTGAAGAAATCT
Organism: Protobothrops mucrosquamatus; assembly: GCF_001527695.2. Taxonomy (NCBI): domain Eukaryota; kingdom Metazoa; phylum Chordata; class Lepidosauria; order Squamata; family Viperidae; genus Protobothrops; species Protobothrops mucrosquamatus. The sequence continues at coordinate 442,107 of NW_015386435.1, forward strand.
AGAAATAAGTCTAATGAGCACAATGGGTTGCACTCTTTAGGGTTACATTTTAAAGCACTGAAACCAGAGCAGGTTGCTCTCCAGAAACATGAAGAGTTTCAGTCCTTTGAACACAGCAATATAATGTGACATCAAGCATGCCTTGATTACCTGAATTTGCAGTGGGAAGCAAGGTACACCTTTTCAAGTATTTCTCCTGAATTTGCAGACAGACGGAAAAGCCAGTTGTGAGCGGTCACAGCTGCCCAAGAAGGCTTGTAGTCTGAAGGCCTGGGCAACACTTCCCCCTGCATTAAAAGGACTTTAGCTCTACAAAATTCAGAGAAAGGTCATATGTCATGCTACGCCACAATTCTCTAAGCTATGATTTACTGAATAAACTACAATTGGCTGCATTCATGTATTGGTAGTCCTTAACTTATGACCACAGATGGGACCATCGTTAAGCAAGATGGTTGTTAGATGGGTTGTGCCTAATTTTACGATCTTTTTTGTCACAATTGTTAAGCAAATCACTGGAGTTGTGAGGTGAATTATGCAAGTGTTAACTGAATGTGGCTTTCCCCATTTCATTTTAATGTATGCTGATTAGTGTACATTTAAAGTGACAATATTCTCTTCTCTGACTTTTACTCGTTGGAACTGTGAGTTGGGAAGGTTGCAAACATGGCCTGGGATGCTGCAACTATTATAAATACATGCCAGTTGCCAACTGCTGAAATTTTGATCATGTGACCACGAGGATGGTGTGATGGTCATAAGGGCGAGACTGGTTGTAAGTCACTTTGTTAGTGCTGTTTGCTAAGCAAATTGTTGTAAGTCAAGGACTATCTGTAAAGTCAGTTGGGAATGCTTTTTACTCCTATAGGCCTTCATTTTTATAGAGGTGCCACTGATTGTTCATCACCCTGTGCAAAAATCATCCAGGTACATTCACCCAAGCAGGTAAAAACAATCTTTCTGCCTTCCAGATGTTGTGGAATGCCCCAGCCAGCACAAGCAATAGCAAGTGAGTTATAATTCAAAATATTTATTTTTATTTATTTATTAAATTTATATACCGCCCTATCTCCCTTACGGGACTCAGGGCGGTGAACAGGCGATACTAAAAACCACAATAATAAATAAATAGTTTCTGTGTTAAAATGGATCCTTCAGGATACCCTGAAGGATCCATTTCTTAAAAATTATTTTCATCTAAATAATTTAACATTTCGCTTAAATGTTCTAAAGGGGAAAACCCACACAAAACGTCCATATTATTAATAACCCCCCATTAATACATTATATAATTTTAAAGCATATTATTAAACCCTGATGCACAAAATATTTATCATTCCTTCCAGTATGTTGACAAAACTGTATCTGTAATCCAAAACTCTAGATCTAGAATAACTCTACTTTTCCAACATTGAACACTGCTCTTCTTATCAGGGACATAATAAGCACTAGAGTCAGGTGAAGTAACTACTTGGGTCCCATAGTGGCTGCAGGGCTTCCTAATCCTTGTCCCAGACATTCAGTAAATCTAATTATACAAGCAAGATCCCTATAGAAGTCATGGACAAGTAGTGCAGAATTTAGTACAAAGAAAGTGGGAAGAGCTGAGCTGTAGCTGCTACAGATTGCCTGGAAGTGGGGCAAGTAAAGCCTGGACCAGAGGCTAGAAGCAGGGCCTTTGGCAATTCTGGTGACTTCTCCAATATTTGCTCTAATCATTCCCTTCCTTTTCTCTTGGGCCCAGGCCCATTATTGCAATGGCAGTAGGCAAGAAGCAGCTCTCCTCCTCCATTCCTCCTACCTGACCTTGGTTGCTGCAGCAATGGGGCAAGGGGGGGGGAGACTCAGCCCTCCCCCCATTCTCTCAACAATCTGGGTCTGTCCTATACTATATCTAGTTTACTACCCCAAGCACTACTAAACTATAATATTTCATATAGTAATCAGATTTTGATACTAAATTCAAACATGGGAGTACCCAAGATTGTAATAATTCACAAGAAATTTTGGACTGCATGTTGTCATCTTGTAATGTATTCTGACAGCAAAACAGTACATTAGGAAAGTATTTTGTCTGTCTGTCTGTCTGTCTGTCTGTCTGTCTGTCTGTCTGTCTGTCTGTCTATCTATCTATCTATCTATCTATCTATCTATCTATCTATCTATCTATCTATCTATCTAATCATCTTTCAGCTTTCATACATCACATATTTGACCCCAACTAACAGCAGGTACATGTAAATACGTAACAGGGAGACCCCAAACAATAAACTTGATATTAAAATGCTGCTTTCATTCATCAAATGATATTTCTGAGAGTTCACTGAATTTGTTGTGCTTGTAACTAAGATCAAGTAAGGAAGCATATTTTGAATATGACACAAGAGAATCAACTACTTGTCATACTCAGCAGAGTTCTTTTTTTAAAAAAAAAATCTTACCACAGGGCATTCCAATAATAAAGCATCTTCTATTTTTTCTGAGGTAGGCCATCCTGGCATTTGATAAATTGTTCTTGGCTCTGGTGTAATGCTGACAGAGACAAAAAGAGCAGGAAATTAAAATATATCTCTTTCCATTATCCAAACAATCCTGCTTATTTACTAAGAGCATCAGCACACTGTTAGAATAGGCAACAGTCCTATCTTGGCTAACATTCTGTATTACATAAGGTTTATATGGACATCACATGCTAAACCAAACTAAATAAGTCCCTTTGTGAAGTAGTAAAATGTTAAGAATATGCCTTGGTGCCCAAGCAGATTCATCTAGAACACTCACAGGCTGTAAATGAGCATTTAATCTCTTATCCTAACATCACAGCAACTGGTATTTGGGAATTCTGAAACAAGGATATAACCCCTGATATCCCTTTCCCAAATATGTCTAACTGCCCTTTAAAGTTATCTACATTGGTAGCCATCATGACATCTGATGGGAATGAGTTCCGTGACTGAACTATTATAAATCGTTATCAAATCTTCATAATGACCAGCATTTAGGATCTTCCCCCTGCCGCTCTCTGATACTAATTTTCATCTTTACCAGAGGACTGTAATTATTTCAGTTCTGCTTTCTCATGTCTCTCCATCACTGCTCATGGCCACCTTGGACAAAAAGTCCAATGTTCTACCTGATTTGGCATTACTAGAGAAAATACCAGGATATTAATTTGTTACTTTTTTATTTAACTTAACGTACCACTAGGTCAGTGGTGGCGAACCTATGGCACGCGTGCCAGAAGCGGCACTCAGAGCCTTCTCTGTGGGCACGCGTGCCATGCCCCGGAGATGGCAACCGTCCCTCTTCAACCAGCCACCCACTAACTCGCCGAGGTCCCACGTGGCTGGATGCATCCCAGCACCCATGCGCTCGCTGGCCTTTGTGTGCAGGAGCCGATGGTGTCAGCAGCCGCCCTGGCCCCTGCCTCACCTTGCCCTGTGGCAATGGCACCCCCGCCCTGCCTCGCCTCATCCTGCAGGACGAGCCTCCTGCCCACCGCCCCACCTGCCAGAGACCCCCTGGATCTCCCCCAACCCTGCCTGGCCCCCAGAGGTGTCCCTCCCTACGAGCAACATTGAGGTAATAACGCCCACCTTGGCCACACCCACCCAATCTGCTATGACCACCACAGCCACGCCCATCTACCTGGCACCCAGCAATAAATAAATGGGTTTTGGGTTGCAGTTTGGGCACTCGGTCTCTAAAAGGTTCGCCATCACTGCACTAGGTACATTAAGGTCTTTTGGCATTTATAATAAAATATAACGCCCAAGCTAAAACTACAAAAGTTAAAAACAATTAAAAGCAAACATATGTAATCCTAGACATGAGTCAACTAAAAAAGCCACAGCATATAAACAGAACTTTTTCAAGTAGGTAAGTCAGGCTTCAGCTCTATAGAATTGCCACCTCACCCAATTTTACCCCAAATAGTATGCCTCTGTGGATATCTAGATATTATTAATATTTTACTGTTTAAATTTTATCATTTAAAATTAAAAGAATTACTCAGAAAAAGATAAATATCTCTTTACAATATTTTCTAAAAGGTTTTTAAAGAGAATAATTACCAGCTCACACAGCGCTGATAATTATCAAGATAAATTTTTCCACTGTGATAAGAAATTGGAGATGAAGATTGTATAGTCCAAACATTCTTGAATGTTGTTGTTTTCTGAAAGAAACAATAATGAGCTATAAAAAGATTGGGCTTAAAATACTTATTTAAACTATCCATGACAGTTATCTTCATAGTAACCTGCTGCAAAAGGTAACCATTTTTAATACTATGTCATAAATGTAATAGGTGTTTACCTGTCACAATAGATATTTCTAGAAAGCCAGCTATTTACAAAAATAGAACTTATTTGAATGATTAAAAGTAGCTGGGTGACTTTGGGCCAGTCATTCTCTCTTGCCTCTAGGAAGGAAGGAAATGGCAAACCAGTCCCAAAATCTTGCCAAGAAAACTGCAGGGAATTGACCAGGCAGTCACCAGGAGTCAAGATTGACTTGAAAGCATTCCCCCACCAAAGAACTCTTGTCTTTTTGAAAATCACTTGATATTTAAAGAAGAAATGCCTTAAATTTATTTATATTGACTTATAAATTAAAAAAAATGTTAAACATGCACTCGATTACATTTTAAAAACAATTACATATTTTTCTAAATTTCTCCATAGATACAAATAATATTCAAACTAAACTCTGAGGTGTATTAATTAAAGGATATCTTAATTATGGCAAAAATAAACTAGCAACTAAGAAAAGCATTTCTCCACCACATATTGCATCAAAGATGGAAAATAATATACTTATTTTCCAACTTCATACATAAAGTGCAACTATACAATCTTAATTGATTTTGCAATTTGTCTGAGCCTGCTTATGCTATAACCACATCTCATATAAATAATATATCTAGCAATGTAGGCAATAGTATGGCATGTTTCCAGGGACTCATAGCACTACATAACATTAGCTTCAGTCCTATGCATGATTAAGTAGAAGTAGATTTACCAAAGTAGGGTTCATTTCTGAATAAAGATATATTGTACAGGACTGAACTGCAGCAAGCTTTGAAAAACCCAGAAGAGTCAATAAAGCTTCCATCTATACAAGCCTGCCGGAAAATAAATCTCATCTAATTCTACAAGGCTTATTTCTAAGTAGCTATATATAGGAATGCACTATGAGAGACTTGTTTGGAATTTTTAATACCAAGTATTCTGTAGTCTTGATTGCATTAATAATCAATGAAAAAAAATTTCCTTTAGAACCACTTCATGCTTCTATTTTTAGTAAACATACAAGTGTAGGAAACAGCATTAAACCTATACTTAATCTCAAATTTATAATCTACATATGAAATTCATTCTAGGTTTCTATGCAGAAGTTGTCAATAAACCTGGTATAGACTGAGCTATATAAAGTATTGCCTATGAACAATTCCCATAGCTGTTACCTGGCATATTAGCTTCCTCAAGAGACTCATGTTTTTCCTATAAACAGTTCCAGCATCTTTGGTATAAAATCCCTGTGATCTTCTAGTTAGTAGGCGGCAGATATTGTGGGTATCAAATGCAACAGAAGAAGTGGTTTTTGCTGGGGCAGATGAAGATGAACCAGAAAACATTTTGATAAGAAATCCAAATTCTGGTTTGGATAGTTTATTCGGAAAACAGTAACCATCTAAACAGAAGAGAACACATGTTGCCTTTCAGTTTTCTCCCAATGTAAACCAGTACTTTCAGAATACTTTGTTGAGACATACATTCTTGTATTATTTAGAATTGCAGCTTAAAGCTGCAGTTTTATGTTTGTTTAGAAAAATATTCCAGGTAAATTTTAATGGGTTTTTCTGAGTAGATATGCATTACAGGTAGTCCGCAACTTACAATTCATTTAGTGACCGTTCAAAGTTACAACACTGAAAAAAGTGACTTATGATCATTTTTCACACTTATGACCGTTGCAGCATCTCCATGGTGACGGGATCAAAATTCAAATGCTTGGCAGCTGACTCATATTTATGATAGTTGCAATGTCCTGAGGTCATGTTATCTTCTGACAAGCCAAGTCAATGGGGGAGCCAGATTCACTTAACAACCTTGTTACTAACTTAATAACTGCAACAATCCACTTAACAGCTATGGCAGAAAGGTCATAAAATGGGGCCAAATTCACTTAACTAATGTCTCACTTAGCAACAGAAATTTTAGGCTCAATTGTGATCGTAACTTGAGGACTATCTGTACTATCCAGAGTATGAGCGATGTGATTATTTCCATAGTTATTCTCAACAAGTAGCTTTCCTTCATAGGTTGCCCACCAAAGTTTTGGCTTTCAAAACGAACAGCTACCGTAGTTGAAAGGTATGAGAACTGGAAGTTTGGGAAAGAGAGAAACTGAAGCCCAATTTATATTTGGACAGCAACAAATATTCATGTTTCCCACCAAACTTCACATCAGAAGCATTACACAAATTATATCATTTCAGTTGGCAAACCTCTAAACTAAGCATCCTCTACCTATAATTCCCAAGCACGCATGAATTTCCAGCTAGAAACTTTTATTTCCCCTCAACTTTATCTTACCAATCACGGACGAACTTAATCTTGTAATCCTTTTAACAGAATATATCTTTCAAACCCTGCTGTATTCTCAAAGCCGCCATCCTCTCTGTTAATGCTGAATAAAAGATCGTAAATACATCTTTTGGGGGGGGGGCATTGCTGCCTATTTGTAAAACGGAATACGGTGTTGCCGGAAGGCTTATTTCAGCAGCACATTTTTCTGAGTTATCTGCAATTCAGAGTAAATGAAAAGTGGGTTTATGGAAAATCTTAGGGGGGAAAAAATGCCTGCTAAAAGCCCTCTTAGCAGAATAACATACAAAGCGGCAGACGTCTCTCTCTCTCCCTCCACCCAACCTCCGATACCAATACCAAATCCTCCAAAACAGCCGCAATTAAAAAGTCGGGCTGGCTCTCCCCCCTCCCCCACCTGCATTGTCGACCTGGAACAACGATTCCCTATCTCACCATCTCAGCGCGGGAGGCCTCGATGTCTAGCATGCCTACAATCCCCAAAATGCACCGCTTCCTTCTTGCGTAAACTCGGCAGGGCCCTTCCTCCCCCCCCCCGTCGCGCGTCACGAAGCATTGCCCGGGTACTACTATGCTTGTAGGGGTGTAGAAAACGTGACGAAGTGGGATGTTGTGGTCCTTTGTAATAGTCAGCAGGAGGAGCCTTTTAAGACATCGTGCACCTGCCATGCTTTCATTTGCTGTGCGTTTTTTTTTTTTAAAGACACAACCGGAATTTGTTTGGCATTATTAAAGAGAGCGATGGGATTAGAGGAGACGCCCGAACAAGACTATCTGAAACCCTATGCTGGACCGCAGGGAAAATCCTCTTTTGAAAAGTAGGCTCCGCTCTCCACCTTCAATCAAAACCACTTTTTCCGAAAGAATTTAATCACTTGAAACTAAATGCAGAAAGATAGTGGCAGGGAACTGTATCTACAATATGCTTAATTGCTATTGATACCTGTGAAGCATAGAAACGCTTCTTTAAAAAGTAAGACTTGAATAACCATAAGAATCTGGTTATTTCAGGTTCTTGGGAAAGCGATGTTTATTAATTCCTAAAAGATTCAACGAATGGCGATTAAATATTCCTCCTGCCCGAGGCGAGGCATTGCCTCCGGGCTGCAAGGTCACCAAGCTACAAATGAGAAAACTTGCTTTTAGCATGTTACGTAGGTTTGTATTCTTTATTGTAATCCAGTGCATTGTGGGGAAAAAGTACATTTCATAAGCTGGTTAAATTTACTACGAATAAATATGGTATATGTTGGAAGATCTGAAAGGCAAGTTTAGGGACAGATGTCATGGAGGAAATACTATCTGTGTGGTGGCTAAGAATCAACATCGACTTGATGGCACATGCAGCAAACATTTTTTTTTAAAAAAAACAAGTATGTGAATATATAGTCATCACTGGTGTATTGTAATTCAAGAATGGGCCACAAGAGTATCTGCATACACTTTCTTTGATGTTTACAAACTTGTCGCTGCTGATTTTAAAAAATAAAATGCTGATGAAATCACGCCACAAAGCAAAAACATCTCCCCATTGCCTTTTTTTTTCATGAAAAAGCACATAACCACCTTGTTTCATTTTCTAACTTAGAAAAAGGCATACTTTATGTTAGAGAAAATGGGAGCAAGGTCACGCTCTTAGAACCGTGTGGTTGGCCCATTGAGAGTACCTGCAATGTATTTGCAGTGTTCCAGATATATCTACTACCTCTCAAAATTGCCTCTATTGTGTCTTTGTTGCATTATAATGCAGCTTTATCTGCCAGGTTTTCTTTTGTTGGTCAGCCTGAGTTTTAACATGTATTAGTTTTGTTGGCTGTGCTGTTGTGTATTTGAGTTACTCTGGCTTATAATTGCTGCCATGTTTTCGCTTAGTTTAACCACCTTAAAAACTGTTAGGGTAGAAAATATCAACATTATATATTTTCTCAAATCTTCATTTGAGAGTAAATTCTATATTGGTAAACAGGTGTATCTGATTTAAATATAAGTTTAGAAAAGTAAAGTTCTTGAGGGTGGGGAACAGATCCAATTAATGCATGGTATATACACAACATGCACACACACACACACACACTTGTTTCCTGTGTTCTCCCCCTCGCCCCAGATTTCACATTTTACATCTTATGTTTTCTTCTTGAAACCATTAAAATGATGTAATTGAGTGATCAAAATATCAGAAGAATAATTTGGGGTTCCAACTCGAACTGGGGCTGCACAAGAATAAATAAAAATGAGATCCAGATAGCTGTGAGGAAAGAAATTTTTTCCTAAAAGCAAAACAGTTTGCCTTTAGGGGCAGGCTGCAGAGAAATGGGGTATAGCAGCAGATTTTTATAGGGGGAGCTTGTCCAGAGTGAAGTGTCTACAGGCTGATTCTAGGGTGACACTTGAGGGGTGTGTTAAATAGAGATATTAGACAGGATAATAGCAAAAGGACTATGAATTAAAGTGCATAATTACAAATTACGTGCATTCGCTGACGATTTGGTATTGATTGTGCAAGACCCGCTAGAGAACATTGAATATGTTATGGGGAAGATTAAAATGTTTGGAAAAATGGCAGGCTTAAGAATAAATAAATCAAAGACGACAATACTGATTAAGAACGTAAAGTTGGAAGATTAGAAGAAATTGGAATTTAAAACTGGTTTTAATGTTGTGAAAAAGGTACAGTACTTAGAGGTGACTCTCTGAGGAAAATTCTAGGCTTCACAAAAATAATTATGGTAAAATATGGAAGGAGATAAAATTGGATTTAAATAAATGGCAAAAATTGGATTTGTCATTAATGGGAAGAATTTCAGTAATTAAAATGAATGTACTACCTAGAATGTTATTTTATTTCAGACTATATCAATATTGATTAGAGATTCCACTTTCAAATAGTGGCAGAAAGATATATCTAAATTTATTTGGCAAAATAAAAAACCAAGAATTAAATATAAGCTGTTACAAGATTCTAAAGATAGAGGAAGTCTGGGTTGGCCGGATCTTAGATTACATTATGATGCTTGTTGTCTGGTATGGTTAAAAGATTGGATAACTTTAAAAAATTCAAGGCTGTTAGACCTCAAATGTTTTGATTTGAGATTTTGGTGGCATGCCTATCTGTAGTATGATAAAACAAAAGTTAACCCTGGTTTTAAGATTTATGCTATTAGGCCAGGGGTCTTCAAACTTGGCCCTTTTATGACTTGTGGACTGGCACGCTGGCTGAGGAATTCTGGGAATTGACGTCCACAAGTCATAAAAGGGCCAAGTTTGAAGACCCCTGTAATAGGCAATCAATTGCATGTGTATGGTGGAAGTATGAAAGAAGATTAGCTGATAAAGAGCCACTTTGGCTATCACTTCATGAAATGCTACATAAAACAGAGATGATTTTGGAATGTAAATCCATGACATATCAAGACTTATTTATATTTGAAAAAGAGGGATTTAAGATAAAGACAAGCTAACAGCTAGTAAGTGAAGGATATAATAACAATAACAATAGAGTTGGAAGGGACCTTGGAGGTCTTCTAGAATCTAGTCCAACCCCCTGCTCAGACAGGAAACCCTATACCATTTCAGATAAATGGTTGTTCAGTCTCTTCTTAAAAACTTCCAGTGTTGGAGCATTCACAACTTCTGGAGGCAGGTTGTTCCACTGATTAATTGTTCTAACTGTCAGGAAATGTCTTCTTAGTTCTAGGTTGCTTCTCTCTTTAGTTAGTTTTCATCTGTTACTTCTTGTCCTGCCTTCAGGTGCTTGGGAGAATAGCTTGACTCCCTCTTCTTCGTGGCAACCCCTTAAAAAACATTTGCTTGTGATTGAATTTAGAATTTTTGAAAGATTTAAATTTGTCAAAAAAAATGTTTTGTTTTCACAGGAACTAAATCTGAATTGAATGTTAATTTATGTTCTGGAGATGACCACTTGATTTCTGAAGTTTATAAAATGCTACTTAAGATGAATCTAGAACAGTGGTGGCAAACCTATGGCACGGGTGCCAGAGGCGGCACTCAGAGCCCTCTCTGTGGGCACGCGCGCTGTCACCCCAGTCCTAGGCCTTCAGCTGGGTTTTATAAAACCTTTTCACTTTAGGCCTCCGCTGCCGTGTGCAAAAAAAAAAAAAAAGGTTCAATCAATCAGTCAATTTTAACTTCTCACGGGGAAAAAAAATCTTGCAAAGTTGGAATTGATTGATTGAATTTTTTAGTCCCACCCAGTCTGCCGTTACCACCGCAGCCACGCCCACCCAATGGGCCACACACACCCAATGGGCCACACCCAGCCAATGGGCCACACACACCCAGCACCCGACGATGCATAAGTGGGTTTTGGGTTGCAGTTTGGGCACTCGGTCTCTAAAAGGTTTGGCATCACTGATCTAGAAGATGAATACATTAAAGAGTGTATGGTAAAATGGGAACAAAATTTGGGGTATAATGCTAGATAAATGGGAGAATGTATGGACGAATGGACTAAAATTCATATTAAATCATAGTTTGAAAGAAAACTTTTACAAAATGATGTTGGTACTTGACCCCAGATAGACTAGCGAAAATGTATAAAAGGATTTCTAATAAGTGCTAGAAATGTAACCAAAATCCAGGTTCATTTTATCATATATGGTGGTCTTGCAAATATGTGAAAACAGACTGGATAAACATAACAATGACAATGCAAAAATATTTAAGATACAAATATTAATAAAGCCTGAAGTTTTTCTTTTAGGTATGATGGACCAGCCAATTGAAAAACAATTTGGGCTGCTATTCCTTCACATAGTGACGGCTGCGTGGATTGTACTTGCTAAACACTGGAAAGAAAAAGAGATGTTGAAGAATGGATTTTGAAATTGACTGAACTAGCAGAGATGGCAAAATGAACTGCTTTGATTAGAGATAATGGACTATACAGCTTTATAAGAGACTAGAAATTGCAGACTTTCAATGCACTAAATATAATAACAGATGGTTAACAGAGAGATTTGAAGATTAGTGTAATGTTTAGCTCAACCTGCTGACTGCTTTTTCCTCTCTTTCTCTCCCTTTCTCTTTCTCTCTCTCTAAATACACACACAAACACACACACACACACACACACACACACACACACACTTGTAAAAAGGGAGGAGAATTTACTGCTTTTTTCCCTTTCAGCATCCAGCCAGGGTGGATCCTACATATTAAATATTAAATTTAATTGACCACTCTTCTTTTTTTGTACACAATTTTTTTCTTTTATTGTTGTTGTTAGCATGCCTGCTATTGTTTCATTTTCCTTGTTTATTTTATTGTTATGTATTTTATTCTCTATGACAAAACAATAAATATTTTAAAAAATGAGATCCAGACAGCTGTGAGGAAAGAAGAAATGTTTATTCCTAAAAGCAAAACAGTTTGCCTTTACAGGCAGGCTGCAGAGAAATGGGGTACAGCAGCATATTTTTATAGGGGGAGCTTGTCCATGATGAAATGTCTACGTACTGATTCTAGGATGACAGTTGAGATGTGTGCGTGTGTAGGTATCTCTATGGTGTTTATTCTTGTGAAGATGCAGTTCAGCTGGGAGACCTAATTTAATTAACTGTGTGTTTGCAGACCTTAACCTTTGATATGTGGATTAGGTCTGGGTAACTTATTTGGGGGTTTGAGGAAGTTTGCTAATTTTACTTGATTAACTTAGTTTCATCTTGACTGTCAATTATCTAGTGGAGACACCAATTCTCAGATGATTGTGGATTCTGTTAATATTTTAAGGGAAGATGGAAACAGTATAAAGAATAAAATATATTTGGATATAAAACTTTTCAAAAAAAGTTTATTTGTTATTGCTTAAATTAAATTAACTTATACTCTTTATAATTAAAGGGAGTGAACATAATGCTTCTGCCTCTTATTTTCTTCACAAGAGCAACCCCATGAGGGAAACTGCTGAGAGAGAGGCAGTAGCCCAAATTCACCCCGCCAATTCTCATGCCAAATGGAGACATAAAATTCAGAGCCTTCCGGTTTCTAGGCCAGCAGCCTTACCAATACAGTATATCGATTTAATGTTAGTTCTAATCAGGGCTTTTTTTCTCAGAGAAAAGGTGGCGGAACTCAAACCTGGCCACGCCCTCATCAAACCCTAGGACCGCCCCTTTAGAGAACAGGAATGCAAGTAAAATTTGGGAGGGGCTATTTCCGGTGCGGGAGGGGCTATTTCCGGTGCGGCCGGCCCGGAAAAAGGTGCCGGAACGCGGTTCCGCCGCGTTCCGGCTGAAAAAAAGCCCTGGTTCTAATTATAACTCTAATAAATGATTATAATCTACTAAACTTGTATGCCTTCTGACTCTCAATGACTCTGAGCCGCTCATAATAATTAAATTCAGTAAAAAAAAAATTAAAAGTAAAAGACAGCAAGCAGGATGAAGTGAGGGGGTCTCCCTCTCCCTTGTCAAAGGCCTGGATGAAGAATGTGGTCTTCTCAAGCTCTTCTAAACAACAACAAAGTGGGGCCATCCAGATGTCAAGGGAGCCAGAAGAAGATGCTACAACAGAGAAAGTGCACTTCCTGAGCCCTGAGAGATGGCTTTGTTTAATTGAAAGAATGTATGACATGTCAACCCTGCAGGATCAAATTGGTCAGGCAGATGTTATGGGACAGAGGTAGTCCCTCAAATAATCAACCGAGAGAAAACACTTTGGTTAACTTTTTATTATACCATCCAATTTAACTTTTGACAAATGTAGTGATTTCTAATTTCCATCACCATTAGAAAGCCTTTCTGCAAATAATTCATTGAATAGTTCCCCCCCCCCTGCAGTCTTCAGCCTTCCTCAGCCTCTTTTTTTTGGTGCCTTCAAGTCAGTTTTTAACTCCTAGCGATTGCCTGGACTAGTCCCTGCAGTTTTCTTGGCATGTTTTCAGAAGTGGTTTGCCATTGCTTTCTTCCTAGGACTGTGAGAGATGCCTGGCTCAAGGTCACATAGCTGGTTTGTGCCTAAGGAAGAACTAGAAGTCACATTCTCCTGGTTTCTAGCCTGATGTCTTAACTATGTCACCAAACTGGCTCTCTTAGCCAAAATCCGATCAAATATGTTGAGTTACAACTGAAGGAAGAAACAACCTGAGGAAAGTTGGCTGATAACAGAAATGGGAATTATAATATATAATATAATAATTATAATTATAATAATGATCTGCTATTATAAATTGGAACCAACAAAGCAGGGCTATGTAAAGCAAAAATGTGAACAGTGGAAAAAAATGTGTCCAAACTCAAATATCACTGAAAAATGATTTGCAGATCAAAAGAGATCCATTACCAAAAATAAAATATTCTGGAAGAGATTCAGGAAAAACTAAAAATGAAAGACCCCAAAACAATAGTAGAATAATAGAAAAAAAATCAAATAACAATTGGAACTATAAAGGAAACAACTGATACAAACTACACAAATGATAATTTAGAAGAAGTCATAACAACAGAATCCTTCCAACTCATCATCATTATTATTATTATTATTATTATTATTATTATTATTATTATTATTATTATTATCATCATAATCATCATCATCATTATCATTATCATTATCCTTATTTATGAACTGAACACTCTTAAAGAAGAATTAAAAGAGACTATTATGGCATATGCAAAATTACCAGTAGACAAAGACTACCATCATTCAAAATACTGCCCCCAAAAGCCTGACACCTGTCATGAAGGATGTGAATAATGTGCTTTCAATGATTAAAATAACATCTATCCAACAGAGCAGGCAGCTTGAGGTGATTGTAGAAGAAATGGGTACTAAAATTAGAAAACTAAAAGCAAAATCATATTCATTCCCAAAGTGGAAGATCAGACTTGAGGCCAAGATAAATTAAGATCAGAGGCAACTAATTTAAAAAGCACGAAGGAGCAAAAATTGGGAATATTGCCTTAGCACCAGAAAAAATGAAGAAATTTTGGAAATCATAAAGCAACAAATAATAGCAATAGCTCGGGAAATTGAGTGCTATGAGGCACAAATCATCCAATTTAAACAATATCATCTATTTCAACCAGACCAGAGATGATTCTACCAAAATATAAATGGCAATAGAAATTCTGAAAATGGAAAACCAAAGGAAAAAAATCCAGTTTTGGAAACTCAAAAAAAACCTACATGCTGGATTGATAAAATAATTTGAAGATCATCATTATCACCTTTACTATTTCTCATTGCCATGATGGACC
>NW_015386435.1:458821-462813 GCF_001527695.2 Protobothrops mucrosquamatus
TCCAGCTTGCGGGACTGGCCTAAGGGATTTTAAAGGGGTTTTAATTACTTTTAATCTGACAAATTTAAATATTTCTTTTTAATCAAATTTTAATTAGGTGTATAATATGTTAGTATTTTATCCAATTGTCAGCCGCCCTGAGTCCGCAAGGAGAAGGGCGGGATATAAATGTAATTAATAAATAAATAAATAAATAAATCCCGCTTTCAATGATTTTGAAGAAAATAAATCTTGGCTATCAAATAGCAAAAAAGGCTAATAAAATCTCAAATTTCCTTTATAGAGATGATCTGAAGCTTTATGAGAAATCCAAAATCAAAATCCAGAAAAACACTGCAAGAATTTTTTTAGCACAGCACAGATATATGCTGTGCTAGAGAAATATGCTATAATAACAATAAGGCCGGGTAAAATATCAAACAGTAATAGAATTTAAATGCCAAATAGCTAAATCCATCAGCAGCCATCAAGATGAAGCCTATAAATATCTGGACATTTTACACCTGGACAACATCAAGCTTCGACAAGTTAAAAATGTGTTTGGTAAAGAAAACATTCAGACTAAGAAAATTGCTAGAGACAAAATTAAATAGTGGAAAGACCATCAAAGCCATCAATATCTCAGCTATACATGTGATATGATGCAGTACAGGAATTATTAACTGCACACAAACTAAACTGGGCAGTTTGGACAAAAAAAGCAAGAAAACATATGACTATTCATTATGCGTTACATCCCCATAGTGGTACTGACAGATTGTATCTACACTGCAGAAATGGAGGCAGAGGTTTACTTCATGTGAACAAATTGTTGAAAAAGAAAAGCATGCATTGGCTAAATGTAAAAGACAGTTAAGAAGGAGCATTAATGCAAGTAAAAAATGTACTAAATGTACAGGAAATAAAACATTAATATTAAAATAATGTAATAAAAACAAGAAAATGCTGGCAAAGAAACAGATTACATGGTCAATTTCTACAAAAGATCAATAGGAAAGTAATAAAACTTGCCAATGGCTTATAACTGGAACATTAAAAAAGAAACTGAAGGCTTGATTTTGGTTGCTCACGAGCAAGCTATTTGAACTAATGCATCAAGGCCAGAATTGAAAAATGAAATGAGTCAAAGTGCAAAGGAGCTCAAGAAACAATAGATCCTTATTCTGTTTGTGCAAGAAGATCATACAAACTGACTATAAACAACATAACTGTAACTGGAGAGTACAAATCATCATGTGCCAATAATGAAAAATTGGTGGGAACATAGAGTTGAAAAAGTAGTAAAAAATGAGGTTAAAATATTATGGGATTTCTGAATGCAAACTGACAAAGTCTTGAGATATAACACACCAGATTTTAACTGTGGTTGAAAAGAAAATGATAACTGATGTGGCAATACAAGGGGTATTGTAGAATAGAAGAATTGGAGAAGATCACAAAATATCAAGATCTGAAAAGTGAAATTGAAAGATTATGGCATAAACCAGCCCTGGTGGTTCCAGTGGTTATCGGCACACTAGGTGCTATGTCAAAAAAATCTTGGACAGCACTTAGAAAAATCTGTGCATTGATAAAATTTTCACCTGTCAATTACAAAAGGCCATGCTGCTTGGATGTGCAAATATATTACACTGATACATTACAACATGCTAAGTTTTGGGAAGAAGGCCAACACCAAGTAAAGAAGCAGCAGCTGTGAATTCACAATGTTGTGTATGTAATAATAATTTATTAACTTGTGTGCCGGCTGACTCTCAATAACTCTAGGCAGCTTCTGACAATCGAACAAACTACAGTAAAGCATAAAAAAATAAAGACATCAAGATGTAACGGAGTGATCAAAGGATTGAATTGGGATACAATTGAAATTTAGTGAGTGGCTTTGGGCTAGCCTCACAACCAAATTTATCAAACTCTGTTTTGCTATAGGGCTGAAGAGAGCCCCCTTACAGCTTCCCAGCAATAAAAGCAACAACAGCAGAAGAATGAACTGGAATTCAGAGAAGCTCAATTATTTGTTAGATTTAATTCTGTACTTTTCCTTTTTCCCCCCACAACAGCAACTCTCTGAAATAGGTTGAACCTGAGAGAGAGTGACTGTCCCATTCACCCAGCCAGCTTTCGTGGCTGAAAGTGGACTTCAACTTAGGGCTCAGTGGTATAATGGCCAGTGGAGAGAGACCCAGGGAACTGTAGTTCAATGCCTGGAAAGCCACAGAGGCAGTGGTGGGATTCAGCCGGTTCGCACCACTTTGGCAGAACCAGTAGCTAATTTTTTGTTGACCAGGCCCAGAATAGACTTCCGGAAGCGGAATCCACACAGAGAACCGGTAGTTCACATATTTGAATCCCACCACTGCACAGAGGCCCATGTTCAGTTATAAAATTTTCTGTTGTTTTAAGGTGGTGATCTTTTCTGTGGTTTTCCGTATTGTTGGAAAATGCCTGCAATGACAGGTTTCTTGCAGTAGGAGGGGCTGCTCCAGGATCAGATGACATAGCCCTTGTCCCTTCTTCTCCTAACGAATGACACAAAATGTTTTAAAACGGAAACTCTCGCCTCAGACATTGGAATTTTTGACTTTATGGAATAATTGACTGGCATGATGTCATCTCCACAATAACAGGTCATCTAACCAGGTCAGCTGTTTGTTGAGGTGCCACTGTATGGATGCTTCTTATCTCAAGCATTACTGAGTGCAGAAAGTCCATTCCGTCTCTGTCTCCAAAAATCGGCTCCCATGGTTATGCGTATGTTAGTTAGACTATATGTGGGCAGGGGGGAAGAAGGAAACATTTAAGAAACATTATTGCTTCTGCACAGAACCCTATATTAGTGACAGCCACTTTTGCTTGAACGTCTTGGTTCCTGCTCAACAGTTTGAGGCCTATTAATGTGTCTATTCTTTCCTAAAACCACTAGCACTGTCTTCTGTCACCACATCCTGTGACAGTAGATTACACAGATTATATTGAGTAAGAAAACGGTTTTATTTCCAATGTATTACACACCATCTCCTGCTCCTAAAAACAGACCATGTACATTTTTTTCCTGAATTTTATGAAAGCATTCCCAACTTTGGAAGCAATACTCCACACGATTAGTCACTTTAATTCCTGGAATTGTTCAGGAACATCTGGAGACTCATAGGTTGCCTATTCCTACTTGTTAGGCTAGAACATGCCATTCATTTGTTGGTAATCAAGCTGGAAGGTTCCTAGAATTAACAACCAGAAAACCTCCCTCCTTGGTTAACATTCTTTTTTTGTGGAAGGAAAGAAAGTGAAACTAGATTTTTTTTTTTGTAGCCTGTCATGTGTATTTGAGAGAAAAATAATAAACATTCCAGAATATTCCAATGCCCTGATCTCAAATACCATGTTCACATTATGTGTATTTCTATTTTTACTTTACTTTTACATTCCTCCTGATCTGCTTAATCTTACAAGCTGATTGTGCATCTGATATATTATCTAACATGCATGTTCTGTAGAGATGCTCACCAAGAAACAGTTAGTTTAGTTTTTGAAACCATCCAATTTGACTAGTATTATAGCTATTCATCATGCTGCAATTGTTTTTTTTTCAAATACTGCATTTCTAAAGATGGTACGTTTTCAATGGATAATTGTTGAAATATTTTTGTTCCCATGCTGCAAAATTGGGAACAGCTCAGACATTTGAGAGTCATCAACTGTTGAATGAAGTTATGAGGTATATGTGTATCTGCAAACTAATTGTTAGATCTATTTTTATATAAAAGCTTACTTGTTGTATATAGCTTTTAGGTTCCTTGCTAGTTCTTGATTTCACCACAACACTCCACATACTCTTATAGAATTACCTGCTTACATAAGAAAAGAACAATATTTAAGCCATTCTTCTTCAACCTGGTGCTTCTGCAAACTAGTGCTAGTGTGGAGGGAGGAGAGATGATTATAATTTTCAAATAATTCCAGTGGTAGTGAGCAAGGTGCAGAGCAGCACAAAT
>NW_015386435.1:463234-505596 GCF_001527695.2 Protobothrops mucrosquamatus
CTTGCTAGTTCTTGATTTCACCACAACACTCCACATACTCTTATAGAATTACCTGCTTACATAAGAAAAGAACAATATTTAAGCCATTCTTCTTCAACCTGGTGCTTCTGCAAACTAGTGCTAGTGTGGAGGGAGGAGAGATGATTATAATTTTCAAATAATTCCAGTGGTAGTGAGCAAGGTGCAGAGCAGCACAAATGGTCATGAATATATTATATAATCATTTTATGTAGGCCTATTTTCCATTTAATATATTTGTTTGAACTTTAGTAGTTTTTCACAAATCATATTACCCAAAGCCTTCCTCTACATTCTGGTGACATGTGTTATTTCTTTGTACATGGCCAGGCTTCTGACATTAAATAGGTAGTAACTGCCATGAAAAGGTATGAGCTAGCATTTTCCTTAATATTTTTTCTAGATCAGACATGTCAAACTCACAATGTCACATGACATCACGCAACGTATCGGAGCTTTTTCTCCATTGCCAACAATGGGGTGGGTGCGGTTTCCTGGTGACGCGTCCTGCCCGCGGGCCGGCAGTTTGACACCCCTGTTCTAGATATTTTTGACCATCTGCCTAATGATCTCATGTGGGCTTATTTCTGAGTTACAGGTAACTCTTGACTTACAACCATTTGTAAGTCATTCAAAATTACAAAAAACGACTGACTTATGACTGGTCCTCACACTTATGACCATTGCAGCATCCCCCCCAGTCCCATGATCATAATTTGGGCACAGAGTAGCATCTTCCTGGGGTTTGGCAAATTTTCATCCCAACCAAACAATAAACTGCAAAATAGAATTTGAAGTCAGGTAAACCTAATCTTCCTCTTTCCTTTGCATGTAGTAACGCTAATATTTAACTCCTGGTTTTCTCTATGCCACACAGGTTTAGATATACAGTGTCCTTTGTTTCATTAGTTAAGTGGTGCATCAGTTGTCTGAAACAAAAACATCATTCTAGTTAAGGCATTCATTTTTGTCACAGAAATTCTCCCCAGCAAGGACATTCTCCCTCTTAACATGTCTTTTAAAACTTCATTTCATATCTTAACATAGTTATTTTGAAATAACATGCAGTTCAAATTTGTGATAGTGATGCCCAGATATTTCATTTTCTTCTCAATCTTAAAATCCATTTAATTCATGTTCAGTTTGATCTTCCATTATCACATTTTTGCTAACGTCTTCATTTGTGCTTTTGGGAAAGTATAGATCGTTGTTACCCATTTTATAAAGTTTTCCAAAATTCATATCTTCCAAAACTTTGAAGAAGAAAGCTCAGTTCAAATTGTCAAGAACTTCTCTGCATCTAAGAAAATCAGCGTGGGTTGTTTTTCGTTATGTTATCCCAAATATTCCAAAATGTCCAACAGATTTCTAATGTTATCTTTTAACTGTCTTTTAGGTAAAAACCCACACTGATCCTTATGACTAAATTCTTGCAAAATTATTTTCAATCTGTCAACTAGAATCATTCACAGTTTCTTGTTAAAGACAAATACCTCTTTAGGTATTACTGCTAAATTAGTCTTTTCTAACTCTCTGGCATCTTTATTATGTTTTGTAAAGGTTGTAAAAGCTCATCCACAAAATATTTATAACAAAAATGTGATAATTCATTTGGTTCAGGTACTTTGCCTAATTTAATCTTTTTTTTTATAGCTTCACAGTCTTCCCTTATTGATATAGATCCATTCATAATCTGTCTCATTTCCTCTATAATCCTTGGTAGAATTTGATCCTTTAAATATTCATCTATTTTCTCTAGAGAGATGTCATTTCCTGTATACAGGTTGGAATAATATTGATGAAATGCTTATTCTATGGTGCATTGCCCATTAATACAGTATCTACTTGTAATTTCAATATTTTCTTTTTTTTTCTTTTCATAATTTATATGCTAGGCACTTTCCTGGTTTATTTGCAAACTCAGTTTTTTTGTTTTGCATAGTTCATTTTTATTTCCATTTTTTTTTTAATGTTAACATACATGTTTGTCTTTATAAAAGTTTATTTGGTTGAGAAATGCTTATTTTCTGTGGAAATTTCTTTAATTCTTTTTTGTTGTCTTTATCTCATGCAAAACAGCTTGTGTTTTCTCTTGACTCTTCTTTTTTGAGTTCTCTATTATGTTGTATAAAATAACCTCTAGTAAAAGCTTTACTTGTATCCAAAACCATTCTTAAATCAATTTCTTCACCTAAATTATTTTCAAGAAGAATTCTTTTAATTTCTTTTTACATTCCTCCACTGTTGCTTCCTTCTCAGTTACATTTCATTTAGTCTCCATCTAAAAAAAGTAAACATTTCTTTTACAAACCACAGGATTTTGATCTGAAAAAGTCTTTGGTAATATCTCTCGTTCAGAAACCTTAGTAGCTAATTTCTTTGAAATGCAAATCATGTCTATTTTTAATAATAATAATAATAATAATAAATTTAATTTATATGCCGCCCTTCTCCCAACGGGACTCAGGGCGGCGCACAACATATTTAAAACAAAACATAAATACATTCCCCCCCGATAAAACCGAATTAAATCAAATTTTAAAGTTGTGTCTCTGTCGAATTGTTAAAAGATAAACCCCAAATAAAATCCTCCCTAGGTCNCTTGCTAGTTCTTGATTTCACCACAACACTCCACATACTCTTATAGAATTACCTGCTTACATAAGAAAAGAACAATATTTAAGCCATTCTTCTTCAACCTGGTGCTTCTGCAAACTAGTGCTAGTGTGGAGGGAGGAGAGATGATTATAATTTTCAAATAATTCCAGTGGTAGTGAGCAAGGTGCAGAGCAGCACAAATAGTCATGAATATATTATATAATCATTTTATGTAGGCCTATTTTCCATTTAATATATTTGTTTAAACTTTAGTAGTTTTTTACAAATCATATTACCCAAAGCCTTCCTCTACATTCTGGTGACATGTGTTATTTCTTTGTACATGGCCAGGCTTCTGACATTAAATAGGTAGTAACTGCCATGAAAAGGTATGAGCTAGCATTTTCCTTAATATTTCTTCTAGATCAGACATGTCAAACTCACGATGTCACATGACATCACGCAACGTATCGGAACTTTTTCTCCATTGCCAACAATGGGGTGGGCGCGGTTTCCTGGTGACGTGTCCCGCCCGCGGGCCGGCAGTTTGACACCCCTGTTCTAGATATTTTTGACCATCTGCCTAATGATCTCATGTGGGCTTATTTCTGAGTTACAGGTAACTCTTGACTTACAACCATTTGTAAGTCATTCAAAATTACAAAAAACGACTGACTTATGACTGGTCCTCACACTTATGACCATTGCAGCATCCCCCCCAGTCCCATGATCATAATTTGGGCACAGAGTAGCATCTTCCTGGGGTTTGGCAAATTTTCATCCCAACCAAACAATAAACTGCAAAATAGAATTTGAAGTCAGGTAAACCTAATCTTCCTCTTTCCTTTGCATGTAGTAACGTTAATATTTAACTCCTGGTTTTCTCTATGCCACACAGGTTTAGATATACAGTATCCTTTGTTTCATTAGTTAAGTGGTGCATCAGTTGTCTGAAACAAAAACATCATTCTAGTTAAGGCATTCATTTTTATCACAGAAATTCTCCCCAGCAAGGACATTCTCCCTCTTAACATGTCTTTTAAAACTTCATTTCATATCTTAACATAGTTATTTTGAAATAACACGCAGTTCAAATTTGTGATAGTGATGCCCAGATATTTCATTTTCTTTTCAATCTTAAAATCCATTTAATTCATGTTCAGTTTGATCTTCCATTATCACATTTTTGCTAACGTCTTCATTTGTGCTTTTTGGAAAGTATAGATCGATCTTACCCATTTTATAAAGTTTTCCAAAATTCATATCTGCCAAAACTTTGAAGAAGAAAGCTCAGTTCAAATTGTCAAGAACTTCTCTGCATCTAAGAAAATCAGTGTGGGTTTTTTTTCGTTATGTTATCCCAAATATTCCAAAATGTCCAACAGATTTCTAATGTTATCCTTTAACTGTCTTTTAGGTAAAAACCCACACTGATCCTTATGACTAAATTCTTGCAAAATTATTTTCAATCTGTCAACTAGAATCATTCACAGTTTCTTGTTAAAGACAAATACCTCTTTAGGTATTACTGCTAAATTAGTCTCTTTCTAACTCTCTGGCATCTTTATTATGTTTTGTAAAGGTTGTAAAAGCTCATCCACAAAACATTTATAACAAAAATGTGATAATTCATTTGGTTTAGGTACTTTGCCTAATTTAATCTTTTTTTATAGCTTCACAGTCTTCCCTTATTGATATAGATCCATTCATAATCTGTCTCATTTCCTCTATAATCCTTGGTAGAATTTGATCCTTTAAATATTCATCTATTTTCTCTAGAGAGATGTCATTTCCTGTATACAGGTTGGAATAATATTGATGAAATGCTTATTGTATGGTGCATTGCCCATTAATACAGTATCTACTTGTAATTTCAATATTTTCTTTTTTTTCTTTTCATAATTTATATGCTAGGCACTTTCCTGGTTTATTTGCAAACTCAGTTTTTTTGTTTTGCATAGTTCATTTTTATTTCCATTTTTTTAATGTTAACATACATGTTTGTCTTTATAAAAGTTAATTTGGTTGAGAAATGCTTATTTTCTGTGGAAATTTCTTTAATTCTTTTTTGTTGTCTTTATCTTATGCAAAACAGCTTGTGTTTTCTCTTGACTCTTCTTTTTTGAGTTCTCTATTATGTTGTATAAAATGACCTCTAGTAAAAGCTTCACTTGTATCCAAAACCATTCTTAAATCAATTTCTTCACCTAAATTATTTTCAAGAAGAATTCTTTTAATTTCTTTTTACATTCCTCCACTGTTGCTTCCTTCTCAGTTACATTTCATTTAGTCTCCATCTAAAAAAAGTAAAAATTTCTTTTACAAACCACAGGATTTTGATCTGAAAAAGTTTTTGGTAATATCTCTCGTTCAGAAACCTTAGTAGTTAATTTCTTTGAAATGCAAATCATGTCTATTTTTGAAAAGATTCTGTGTCTTTCAGAAAAGTAGGTATATTCTCTTAAATTGCCATTTTTCTATCTCCATACGTCAACAGCCCTACATTGTCCATCAAATCAAAGAAAACTTTTGGTAATTTGCCTTGAGTGATTTTATTTATTTACATCCCACCTTTATTATTTTTATAAATAAGGTGGCAAATGTGCACAATACCCCTTCTACCTCCTGTTTTCCCCACAACAACCCTGTGTGGGAGGTTGGACTGAGAGACGGTAACTGGCCGAAAGTCAGCCAATCTAAGGTGGGACTAGAACTCACTGTCTCCAGCTTTCTAGCCTGGTGCCTTAACTACTAGATCAAATTGGCTATATTTTTCTCAGAACTTCTCTCCAGTTGTAGGGAGATCATTTCATTCCAATGTCCCATTGAACACTAAATTTCATGCTGAAACTTTTCTAACTCCAGGGAAAGCTGTAGCTTGGGTTGTGGTGGGACTAGGTGTCTTATTGTTTTGTTTTGAATTTAAATGAAACCACAATGGATAACCTTGAAGAATTGCAATGGTTGAATTTTATGCAAAATAATGATTCCACATACACCCATGTTGAGCTTTCATTTTACCAACCCATTCCAAAATTTTTAGAAACCTTTTCCAGTTCTCTTCTTTCTTATTTTGCCTTTGACATATTTGCTTGACCTGCTGGCGCTATCAAGCAGCTGTAGATGATCTATAACCTTTTGAACAGGATAAAAATATTACGCAGAAGTGCAGTGTTTTGTCTCTGGAGCAGAATTTCTTTGATGGTCAATATTTGATTATTGTTTCATTTTAAGACAGTGTTTAAAACGATATGTGGGGATTTTTGCCTGTTTTATTAGAAACATTCAAACTAAAACCATGTGATATGAATGCACTTGTGTATATCCAAGTCTGTTTGCCTTAAGCAAACACCTTGTTACTTGTCACCAGGCAATTTCTCATCACAGGACTTGCCACTGCAATCGAGAAATTTGCTATGTAAGAACTTCAGAGGCATTCTTGTACTTTCACAAGTTTGTTTAACCTACTTGTACTAGTCTAATACAGGGAGTTCTCAACTTACAACCATTTGTTTAACGACTGTTTAAAGTTAAAACAGCACCAAAAAGTTTACACTGTCACAGCATCCCCACAGTCACATAATCAAAATTCGGGCACTTGGCAATCGGTATGTATTGATGACAATTATCGCATCCTGGGGTCACATGATCACCATTTGCGACCTCCCCACCCAGCTTTTGTCAAGCAAAGTCAAGGGGGGAAGCTGGATTTGCTTAAAAGCTGTGTGATTCACTTAATAACTGCAGTGACTCACTTAATAGCCATGGCAAATAAAGTCGTAGAATTAAGCTCAACTCATTTAACAACCAATTTACTTAGTGAAAATTCTGGTGTCAGTTGTGATGGTACGTTGAGGACTACTTATAATAAGAGCTGTTCAGCCAAATCAAGTTAGTTTTGAAAAGCCAAATTTAACCTTCAATTTTATTTGATGTTGGTCTCAATTTGAGTTAAGAGGTTTGGCTTTTTAATGTAATTTGTGTGGAATCCAGCCCAACACCCACAGCTTTCTCTTTGTGTATTATCCTAAAATATTTTAAGGAGCAAAAGTAACTCAAGGTTGAATCAGGATATCAACATTGGACTATTGAATCTAATGCTAACCACTGCCATGGTTGAAATATTACATCTAGAACAGTGTTTCTCAACCGTGACAATTTTAAGGCATGTGGACTTCAACTCCCAGAATTCCACAGCCAGCAATGCTGGCTGTGGAATTCTGGGAGTTGAAGTCCACATGCCTTAAAATTGTCAAGGTTGAGAAACACTGATCTAGAACAACACAGAGATTTAAAAAAACCACACAGATCAAACAAGAGCAAATGATTAAATACCAAAGACAAAATATATCCCTGAGCAGTTAAAGCAGTATTGCAATACGAAATGCTAGCCCCAAAGCTTTTTTGTATATTTCCATAATATATTTTTTTAGCTCCAAACATCTGGAGGAATGAATAAATTCGTCTATGAAATTCCAGATGTGCAGTATTTTAGAGTCACAGTTTACTTTAGAGATTAGCTGGTTCCATTCTTTTTCTTGTGGTCACTCATGGATAGTTGGGGAAGCACATGTGGAAACATCACAAGCAGTTAAATAATTCGCTGAGAAACTACGCAGTTTAAAATATTACAGATTAGCGGGAGGAAGAAACCCTATATTGTTGTGACACTTTTTCTGCAAAACAGCATATAAGGAAGATAAACTCTTGTATGCTGCAACCACAATCCACCTGCTATTAATATGCACGACAAATTTTTTTGAACATCGGTTGGAGGGGTTGTCTTCCTCCGTTCCCTTTTCTGGTTCTTTGAGTGGAAAGGAGAAATTGCTATTTCAAGGTATTACTGATCTGGGTTTCTTCCACCTGTGCTGAATTGCTTCCATGAATAAACAACCGGAGTAAACGTGATAAAATCAAATATTGGTTAGAACAGGGCTTTTCAACCTTTTCACCCATTGTACCACTTTTAGGATATGGCAACATCCGAGTACCACCAGTTGCCTTACAAGGTGTCAAAAACTTGATGACCCCCCCAAAAAAGACAGCCGAGCAAGACACACCTGCCTTCCCACCCGGCGGCGCTCTTCCTCCTGTCCGAGGTTTTCATTGTTGTGAGCATTTCTGTTGAGGATTGGCAGTGGGGGGTGGGGTGGGGGGAGTGTTTGGTTTTTATTCCCTCCATCTGCTGGGTGGTTGCAACAGGTTTTGGTCACTTCACATGACCCTGGGACACTGTGACCGTCATAAATATGAATCAGTTGCCAAGCATCTGAATGTAAATCACAAGACCCTGGAGAGGCTGCAACATTCCAGCTGATCCTGGTGCTTCTTCTGGGCTCAGCGGAAGCGCCAGGATCAGTGCTGCTTTCCAGCTGATTGGTGCTTCTTCGGGGCTCAGCAGAAGCACCAGGATCAGCGCCGAGCTCCAGCTGGAGCCTGGCGCTGATCCTGGAGCCCTGACAGCCCTGCAGCTCCAGCCATCTCTGGCTCAGGCTTGTGCGGTGCTGCCACCGGTTCAGCTCATTCCCCTTCCCCCGCTACTTTTCTAGGATGGTCGCATACCACCTGCCAGGTGCCAATGTACCACAGGTGGTACCTGTACCACTGGTTGAAAAGCCCTGGGTTAGAACACCTAGCTTATGAAGCTGTCTTTACCCTCCACCCACGGGGTCTGTAATTTAAAATATATTTTCCTCAATTGTTAGACTACAAATAATTTCTTGGTTTTCAGTGCAGTAGTTAAAACAGAGTACTTTTTAAACCTATATTTGGTCATAAAAGTTAGCCTTTTATATTAGTAATGACTTACCTGACTACCCTACAATTAGATATGTAGAAATGAGTATTATAGGTAGCAGTTTTGTTTTCTGTAAGGAGGAGGATAATTAGGGTTTCATTAAAGTGGCTTTACTTCAAAAGGGGAAGGAAGGTATGTGTTTGGAACCTTAAGAAAATTTAAAATATGGTAATCCGGTTGCATTGATGACTGATTCACTGTATCCATTTATTTAGGTCATTCATAATGTAGCTTTTAAAATTTTTAAATTTTAATAAAACGAGAAAAACCACAGAAATCCAATGTGTCGATATTGTCAGGTAATAAAACAGCCTTCTGATATTAAATAAGTAAACTAATTATATTTCAAAATTGCATTTTTGTCTACCATTATTTTTCTTTTGGATTTTCTTTCTTTCTTTTCTTTTTTTGCTAAAATACTGTTTACAAGATTCTCTGCTTCATATCTGAGGAATTGCAAGGTATCCCAGAGGTTTCATACAACAAGCATTCAATATTTCTTCAGTCGCAGATTTTGTTGGATAAAGTTTTTGATCAAAATAAGTAAAGTTAAAGTTAAAGTCAACTTAATGGAAACCTTTGCATATCAATGTAACTATAAGAGCTGGATAATGAAAAGATGCCCAGTCATGGCCATGAGTACTTTCCAGCTTCAAGCAGCAAACAGCCCATCTGTGGTTTATTTGTTTTCTTGTTTAGCAAATGCAGGATGAAGGAGAAACTAACCACAAACTATACTCTTGGCTTGCATTAAGTGTGTTTATGGCTTCATTCTCTGATTAGCTCCAACTAGAAGCATACTTATATAAACAAACCACAGAGGGTGGTTTGCTAGCCATGCTATTTGGGTGAGGAAACCAAGGGGAATAATGTAATGCTTTTCCACTAATCACCTTGCATGTTTAAGCCTAAATCATAGTTATTTTAACCATACTGGTTGATACAGACGTAGTAGGCTGATTTGTAAATATTGCTAAGCAGCTAAACCAAAACTAAAGAAGCCACATTCCAGATTAAGGATGATCTGTGACCTTCACGTAGATATAAGGTATCTGTGAACAGGCAACACATACAAGGTGAAAGCAAAACACAGTAAAAACAGGCCACATTTTTACATACATTTCTGTTCTTCAGAGCTCTGAGATGGGGCAGCTTACTTGGTGTCTCAAGTCCGAATGTATTTGCATAGTTACCAGGATGAGAGAACCTGGGATGCAAATAGTTGTTTTATTCTTTGCCGATTTATTTATAATCATCAGCAACCCAACTATCTGTCAATGTAACACATAATCTTTCGGGAAACATTTGGTATCTCAGGCTGATGTTTCTTAGTTGTTGTATATGCAATAACTGCAATTGTTTTTATTCTAGAAAACAGCATGGGCTTGACTGTATTCAAAATGGAGTAGAGGAAGGCCTTACAGCTTTGGCTTGGCCTGCCCTTGTACATGGTTCCTGATGGATTGTTCCTGAGAGAATGAAGCATGTCATCATCCTGCAATGTACGAAGCTATGGTGGAGATTGCAGTTTGCTTGTGGGTTTTCAAAGCCACCACACTTTGTTTTTTAGAGGGCATGATTTTCCTCCCTTGCTTTCACTGACAGTAGCAACAAAAGGATGCCTGAACCCAAGTAGTGATGTCACCGGCAGTAGCCTTTCCTTTACAACGCCTCACACACAGTGTAGTACTTTGAGCCCCCTCTTACCCTTGAAAGAGGTAAGAATCCATATTTTTATGAAAGCAATTGAATGCTAGGCTTTTTATTCCATTTCAGAAGTTCTATCTTCTTCTTGTGACCCATTGCAATTCCATCACAATGATTATTCTGCCGACTGCCAGCAGTTCGATTCTCACCGGCTCAGGGTTGACTCAGCCTTCCATCCTTCTGAGGCTGGTAAAATGAGGACCCAGATTGTTAGGGGCAATATGCTGACTCTGTAAACTGCTTAGACAGGACTGTAAAGTATTGTGAAGCGGTATATAAGTCCAAATACTAAGCTCTATTATGGGCAGAACTGTTTGTGAATACTGGATCCCCGAGACAGATATCTTTCAAAATCTCCTGCTTGGTAAAAGGACCTCTTTTCCTCTTACCCCCAAGAAATATTTTTTTGATTTTCATAATCAGCCTTGAAACAGGCTTCCATATAACATTAAGTTGCAGTCCTATGAGAAGCGTCTACTCTGATATGTTTAAATAAGTTCTGAAAAATTGATGTCACTACAAAGGCCTCTAAATTTCAGTGTAACTGTTAGTTTTATGGAGAGGTTTCATTATCACAGTTAATACATCTTACCTTTAATTTCTTAGAATATTGTAAAATAAAGTAACTAGTCATTAACTTGTTATTCTCCATGAATTCCTAAGCTGAAATTGCTGGAGAATATCTTCTATTGCTCAACATTTTTCTCTTTGTTTTGACATAATACTCTGAAGTGGTTGTGACTCCAGTAATCCTTTACTCCAGTCTAGCTGACATTTGAACACCATTATTTGACTGGAGAGACTTAAATGCTCATCCCACTCAAATCCATCTATTGTGCTCACTAATTAAAAGCTCCATGTGGTTCATCTTTGGCAGATTGTGTTTAGGAGTCTTCTAAGAGATCTGAGTAACAAATGAACAAATATGATTCTAGCAAAACCACTTGTATTTTCCTTTTATTGTTGTAATCCACATGGCTATTAAATTTTTCTCTCTCTCTAGATGTTAGATAGATAGATGATATGGAGAGAGAGAGAGAGAGAAAGAGAGAATATGATATGATATGTGATATATGTGAAATACATTCCTTTAGTTCACTAAGAGACCAGATTTTTATAGTTACAGATCTGTGGAGGAATGTTGGCCATGTTAAACAGCTGAAGTATAACATGCCAATGTATCATTTCAGCATGATGCATCGTGATCACATAGGTAGACAGATTTATGAGTTCACAGGCATGTATTATGTATCTCTCTCTCATATTCAAAATTACAAACTGCATCATGAAATCAGCCCTCTGCTTTCCATCACTGTGCATTAAAGAATGGGCAATGTATTGTGAAATATCCCCCCCCCCAAGAAAACAATAGAAAGATAACACACGGCAGAGCCATTCAGATATTCAAACACCACCATAGACTGATAGAAAAGGGCACTGGAAGGGACGTCAGCCTAGAATCTCCTGGAACATTCAACAAAGCATAAGAATGGAACATAAGAATAGTAGGAGTTGAAGAGCGCAATAAGGTCTATTTTAAAAAGCAAAGGATAATGGCATCTAGAATATACACAATTGATTACATATGGTGCTTAACAGGAAAAAAAAGGATTGCGGAAGTTTTCAAAATAATAATTAAAAGACATTTTCGTTTTCTCTCTTTCTCTCTCTTTCTCTCTCTTTCCCCCTCTCTCTCCCTCTCCCTCCCCCCTCTCTCTTTCTTTCTTTTGGCAAAGAGTACATGTAGTGGTCATGGGAAGAAGAAAGACAGACCCAGGGAAAAGATAATACAAAATTCAGGACTAGCAACTGCCAGAAGTCCAAGGTAAAATTTTTCTAAGAAAAATTAATGTTACAGTTCATCTATTCTCTCACTTGAATGCTAACTCCTGACATCACAAACTTATCTCTGATGGGGCTGTACATGGGATCTGATTGAAAGAGGCAGGACCGCACAGATACTCAACTTGTTTCCCCATATTTAGTCATTTAAAAGACAATAAGAAGCCATTTCTGCCAAGCTTTATCAGAACAGGCAAGCAATTGCATATGTCTGGCTCCAAGCCCCCTTAATTCTTCAGCACCCTATTTTGGGTGGTGCCCGAACAATTATTTTCAGCAATCTTCCACTTGTCTATAAGCTATTACTGGCAAATCAACAGTACCACTTCCGTAGCCAATCGCTATCTAAGTCTGCTTTAGCCCTTTTAGCCATCACCACCATTTCTAATCTTTTGCTGTTCAAGCTTTTCTTTCCCAGAGTCCTTTCTGATGGTGTTTCACTCCACCTCTCTAATGCCAGTGTGGCATCCGACATTGGTCCAGTCCATCTGCAGCTCCTCTTTCTCCAGTGAGAGCTTTCCTATGAGAAGCTAAACTAAACATACTCTCAGCCCTTTATCGGCAAAGTGAGTACAGCCTGTTTTATTTGGGTGTCTGCTGCAAAGATGCATGAATATGTGAAGAACCAGCGGGATGCTTTGGCAGAGAGCTGGCTCATCACAATTTTGTTTTACAGTGTTTTTTTTTTATCTGTGTGGAGAAAAATAAGGGGGGGGAGGGGGGAATTTGTCACATCTCTCTCACACATATCTTTCCCCAGAATTAATAGATTTGGACTTGATAAATTTTGCATATTAAAAGTGAACCAATTCTCTTGTGCTAATTCTATATTGTTGAGATCTTTTATGTGGCTGTCATTGGGGGAATCATTTGGAGAACAGAGAAGTAGAATCTAAATAAGGTGCAGACATAAATGTCATGTGATCCAGTTGTTTTTGAAGCTGTATGCTTATGTGAGAGAGAAAGCTGGCATAGCATTCAATTCTCCACCTGCACTCTAAAGTAGCAGAGTCCAGCAAAGACTTAAAACATTTCCACATGCACAAATTCTCTCTCAACATGGTTTTCCCCTCTTTTACCCCAATCCAACTGCTTAGCCCTATATGCAAGCATGCATATTCTCCTACACTCTCACAGCAAATGGATGTTTGTAGATCTTTTCTCAATTAAAATAAATTGTCCCTTTGGCTAAATAAAGGTAGGTGTAACTAAAAACATCTCTCCTATTTTCAAATTCTTC
Source organism: Protobothrops mucrosquamatus (assembly GCF_001527695.2). Lineage (NCBI taxonomy): Eukaryota > Metazoa > Chordata > Lepidosauria > Squamata > Viperidae > Protobothrops > Protobothrops mucrosquamatus. Next base: position 476,440 of record NW_015386435.1, read on the forward strand.
CCATAGCTGAAATGCTTTGAGCTACTTTGTGGCTTTCCTGTACACAAAAGCCAGGACAATAGCCTGGCTGATCAAAGTATTGAACCCAGATGAGATTTGATTTAAAATGTCTCCTCAGTGATGGGCAATTCCAGAGAGTTCACTATTTTTGAACTCTAGTGAGTCAACTGGGATTTTTTTTTTTTTTTTGGTAACACATGTAAAAAAGCATCTTCCTGCTTTGCAGATCAACTATTTTACAACTCCTAAAAAAGTGAAAAGAATTGTCTCTTAGGAATTGGAAGAAATGATCATAGAAGACCTGAGGAGTAGCTGCAAGCTGTTACTGTTTTCATCAGAATGAAAAGCAGTGTTGTGCCACAAGTTGTGTCACTTTGGGGCATGCCTGTGATGCATAAGGGGAAGGGGTTGGGCTTGTGCAGCAGTGCTGCTTATGGCACCCTGCCTTTCAAGCCTCCCCACAGAAGAGATGTATGAATAAATAATGGAATAACAGAATAATGGGAGGGACCTTGAAGATTTTCTAGTTCAACCCCCTGCTCAAGCAGGAAACCCTATACTGTTTCAGACAAGTGCTTGTCCAATCTCTTCTTAAAAATCTTCAGTGATGGAGCACCCACAACTTCTGAAGGCAAGCCTTTCCACTGATTAACTGTTCTAATTATCAGGACATTTCTCCTTATTTCTAGGTTGGTTCTCTCCTTGATTCATTTCCATCCATTGCTTCTTGTCCTGCCTTCAATTGCTTCGGAGAATAGGTTGACTTTCTTTTCTTTGTGGCAACCCCTGAGATATTGGAACACTGCTATCATGTCACCTCTGTTCTAAAAGATTCCCAAATCCTGTAGGAATAAAACGGTAGGAATAAATTAGTCAATTTTTTAACAAGCATTGCCAGAAGTAATTGTGGATGCTTCATTGGCTATTTTTAAGGCCTGTAACTATTAAGAACATAAAAATAGCTTTGCTGGATCACACCAAGATCCATCTTAATCCAGTATATTGTTTCTCAGAATTAACTACTATATGTCTTCGGGGTGCTTGTGAGCAGGAAGTGATTCTACTATTGTTCCTCTGTTAGCATAAAGCCTCCATTTAGATTTTTGTATCATATGCCTGAATCGTAGAGATTTTAATGATCTTGCTAAAATCTTGCTAAAATCTTAGAGATAGCAATATATGAGTGAGATTTCAGTGATGTTAAACTTCATTTTGCAGTGCCTAAAGGAAAAATCATGGGACTCTATTGAATACCCTACCCTATGAGCAGTTCTTTCTTGACTTTTACTCTATGCAATATAGCCTATGAAAATGAGAATCGTGTTGCTTTTGTTGATTTATTGTGCAAAACCTTATTTACTTTGCACATAATCTTTCCCCTTGGATTCTTGAAAACAACCTTTTCCCAATCTTTTTCAAGGTGCATCGGAACATGGTTAGCATTCAACAGAAATGCAGTTAGCAAGATGCAGGCAGTGGCTTATTGCAAGATATATTGAACTGAAGCCGCCATTTTCCCCCTATGGAGACTTGTATGTTTAAATTGGGTATAAATGAATATTGCCAGTAATGTTTCCTTCGAAAGCTTAATCTTGTTTTCTAATGTAACAGCACGTTTTGACCTATTTATCAGTAAGAATGAGCCAGGCCAAAACTAATGAGCAGATTATTTTAAGTCTTTGGAAAAACTGTAAATAAATAATAGCATTTCTGTGACAATTACATTAGGGCCAAAAAGAAGTATTGTGCAAGAACAAGTGAACCAATGGACACTTATTAATGAATGAACACTTTGTACACTTCTTATTATGCTCTGCTATTTCTCAGCTATGTTTACAAAGAAGCTGGAGACATGGCCTTCTTTTTAAATAGGAAGATATTTATGTTTCAACTTTGCATGTCACTCAGTTTTAGTTTCTTTTTAAATAGGAAGATATTTATGTTTCAACTTTGCATGTCACTCAGTTTTAGTTTCTGGTTCCAAACCAAGTTACAGGCAAGACTGCTTTTAGTAAAGTCATTTTTTGAACTTAGTTATTGCCAACTTCATGGATATATCTGCGTAGTTTGGGAGCAGTGTTGACTGAAATGGTTTGTCCTGGCTTCTTGGGTGGGTTTTTTTTTTTTTTTACTTTCCAATCCAGCCTTCAGCTTTCATAGTCTCTGCAGAAATCCAATCCATTTACTAACTAGCTCTGATTCTGCTTAGTTTTGAACCTAGGCATCTGCTAACTGCTAAGTCACTACTAGTAATTCGTGTTCATAAACTAGCTTAGTCTAAATAAGGGTTCCAAATCGAGGTACGGATGCTTAGCTCTGTTTTAATGCAAAACAAAAGCAAGGAAGTCTGTCTGTACTCTTTATATTTCTATAAATAAGAAAGCCAAATACATGCAGCAGAGCTGGTACTTACGTATCTTACTTCGGGAGGCTCCAGAATTGGTTCTGTCCTGTGCTGTAGTTGAACCAGTTTCTCTTGCTGATGGAACATAAAGCAAGTTCCCTGGTGACTGTAGATCATAGGCAAGTTCCTTATATGAAGGAATCAATCTTTCAAAACCTGGCCTCAAGCGATTTGAGCTTTATAGATCCAAGCTAACACTCTGAACTAACTTGGAAATAAATGACCTGTTACATAGTTAGTTCAAGTTGAGTGATGTATGGTCACTGAAGCACACACTTGGTAGTGGTAGCTAATGTCTGGGAATTTTATTCAAAGGAAGCATCGTACAAAATGCATTAAAGAAGTCTAAGCAAAAGATCATTTGACCTGAATCACTGTTGCTTGATGAATGATGTGCTAATTTTTTTAAAAAAACAACAAAATGAACCAACAAAAAGGGATCACCTATATAAGTGGTGGCAAACCTATGGCACGCGTGCGAGAGGCGGCACTCGGAGCCCTCTCTGTGGGCACGCGTGCCGTCGGCCCAGCCCCGCCTCCCCCCGCCTCCCCCTCCTCACCAGCAGCTTCCCTGGAGGAGAGTTGCCCTCAGGCTCAGCCCGCACGGAGCAGCGCAGCCAAGGACATAGCTGTGCAGCAGTGACAAGACTCCGCCCTCGCGCCCCATAGCATGCAGATGATGCTGTGGGGTGTGGGCGGAGGGCGTGGCTGCCATGGCGCTGCAGGGCTACCTGGGCGATCTGCTGTGGCGGGCCATGGAGCAGTGCGGGCCCTGTGGGCGGGGCAGGGGCAGAACAGGCAGGGCGGGAGGCGGAGTGGGGGCGGGTTTGGGGCACTCGGTCTCTAAAAGGTTCGCCATCACTGACCTATATTTTATTGCCAGTGGTCTCTTTCTTACATTTGTGAAAATTTGCAGGTGTATTTGTATATGGCCAAATGCAGGGGTAAGAAATCTGAGATATATTGCCAGATTTTTGCACTGCTGTTTTATTGAGAGAGAGCTGCTCCTGACTCCTTGATGGTGAATAATTGGTTATGTTTAAGAATGTTAGCCAAAACCAAGTGGAATGGATAGAATTAAAACTAAGGAGCAGACAATACCAACACATTTAATTAAACACATTCAGCATTTTTTAAAGTAGTCGTAGTTTATTTAAAAGAGAAAAAAATCAAGCAGATTGCAAGCCTTGCTTTAAAAAAAACCCCATCTTAAATAAACTCCCCAAACAGCCGTTCACAGAAATCCCATCTCCCCAATTGCTTCAGTCAAGCAGGAAGTGCTACTGTAATGGTAATATTTACCAAAACCTGTTCAGAGCCAGGCTAAGGTTTCTAAGTGTATTTTAAATATGGATAGTGGTACTTTTCTTATAACATGAATGACACAAACATCATCTCTTTTAGTTAATAGGCTCGCCATTGGACTTCAGCAACATATAGCCAAGAACTGCAGTAGCATTTTTTTTATAGTCTTCCAGGTGCTGCAGTGAGGACTTGGAGACACATCTCCTTTCTCATTCTTTTTTTCTCCAAAGTACAATAAGTTTTTTTTTAATAATTTTCATGGCATATCTCCTCCTATCCCCAGAGGTGAAGTTGGCACCCACTCTTGTTCAGAAAAGCTGTCAAAGTTCTTATGTTGTAAAGAATCTGAAGAACAATCATGGATCAAGATGTTTATATAGTCATGACTGACTACTTGGAAACCCTTTCCTGTCCCTGGAAATTCTGTGTAGGAATTTATACAGATATTTATTGGGTCAATAAATGGCTTTGTGGAAAAAAAGCAAATAGTCATTTTATCACATGGGATTACCTTCTGGGTCATGAAATATCCATAGCAATTGGCTATACAGTAAACAGCAAATTCCACAAGACAAATTTGTGAAAATGTTGGACTATGTTCAATCTATGTCAATTAAGCCACATTTGTTTACCCAACCTAATGAAGAAATTGGAACAAATCCTCTCAACCTCCTTTTCCAAACAGAGGTCAAAGGGCTTTTGACAAGAAAAGTGCTATCACACGTCTGTGAACCGAAAAATGAATTGCTGATTTTTTTTATACTTTTGAGCAAAAAGAAGAATTTTAAGGTTCACGGCAAATGATACTTGGTCTGCAAAGTTATCTTACTTTAGAGGTGCTTTTGAATATTTAAAAAGGGTATGCTCCAGTATGTAAAGCAAAGCTCAAAATGTCTTTGTCTTCTTCGGCCAAAATTAATGCTGTGAGAGGAAAGTTAAGATTTAGACTGGAAAATGACAGAGGACAATATGGACAAGTTCCCAAATATTGTTGCAACAAACAACAGTGAGGTCATGCCACAAACTGCTGAGCATCTTGAAGAATTGGAAAAGAAAATTCAGCATTGTTTTCGAAATATATCTGCTGAAAACTGACTGTTTGAGAAATCCCTTTATGAAGCAAAATCAAACTAATTCCATCTTAGTCTCACACAACTGAAGGAATGAAGGGATATACTGAACAACATTAACTTGAAATTTAATTGGAATTTATGGGAAAAGTTCCTGATGATTTTTAAATAGAGGTGAAGAAGGAATACTCTCAAATATCAAAAAAGGCTCCAGTAATCTTCATGCAATTTTCAACATTTTATCTGTGCAACTTACACATTGTAAAATGTGTATCTACAATATTCCTCCTAATATCAAAAGGCCTTACAAATCAAATTAAGCTCTAGTATCCCTCAATCTAAATAAAAAAAGAAAAGAAGAAGAAAAGAATCATGATAAATTTCTGTGTGTTGTTTCACATTATTTAAAATTAGAAATACACTGGTAATGCAGTAAATATAGTAATTAAGCCATTTGAAAGCTGCCAGTTTTTCCTCTCATAGTTCACTGAAGTTGTACTGCCACAAAGATTTTCTGAAAATACTTTTTGTACTCTTAAGATTCTCACAGATTCCATTTCATCCAGTAATTCAATTTACAACTCCAGTATGCATACTTGATGCAACCATATTTGTAAAAATTGGAAAAAATTATTATATGGTATCGTCAGAAAAGGTGGAGGACTAATGGCCTAGAATTTCACTCACAATGAAGGCAAATATACTTGTCCCAGAATTCAATCTGGGTCGGTCACCAAGACCAAAGATCTGATCTTGTGAGCTTTTAGACTCATGCCGTAGCCCATCCTAGAAAGCTCGGAAAATTAAACCTCTGGTGACCGACCCAAATTGGATCCTAGACTTCCACTATTTTTGGAAGGTCTCTGGATTTTGTCTCAGTCTTGGGAGAGATAAGGGTTGCTTAATATCCCTGCTGATTAGGTGGAATTAGTTAAACTGTGCAACATTCAGTCTATTGAGAGATAAATTTAAACCCCTGGAGTTAATTGATTAGGTTAGTCGATCTGCTTTTTTTGTTCTATGAGAAATAAATTCCTCATTGTTATGGAAACAGAGACATTCCGTGAAGCAATCGTGGGTATTCTACAGAATTGAAAAATTGGTAAAATTCACACTTCTGTCGAAGTAAAACCTAAACTGGCGTACTGTTTCAACTAATTTTGATTAAAGATTTAAAAAAAAAACCAGAATGGACAGAAGAGAATAACAGTAAACAAAGAGAAGAAGGTGTTTTTGAAATGACAGGTTTGGATTGTTACATAGAACAAACAGTCTTGAGGATGCAGTTAAAATTATGAACCCAAGATGAAAGAGATAGAGAGGGGAAAAACAACTGGAAGCAGACCGAAAGTTGCATGGTAATCATGAAGGCTTAAAGAGAGACAGTGAAAAATTATCCAAAGTTTCGATGTTTAGATTTGCACTGAAAATAAGAAACAAACCTTAAGCCTGTATTGGGCACAACTTAGAACCGTTCTCCAGACAGTCCGTTCTGGCAAGAAAAATAAAGATACAGAACTGAGGCTGTTATTTGTGGCTTTTGAGCACCAAGAATCTAGTCTTAGAAGTAAAAAAAAAAAAAGTAAATGGCATAATGGTTACAATTGCTCAAGCTTTAAAATAACAATTTTTCATGCACTCATGACCATGACCATTGTTCTCAAGGCTAGTAATTCGCAAAATGAGCTTTTAGTCATGCCATCTGGGGAATTAGGCTTAGGCCTTGGTGTTTTATCAGGGCATAAAATGTTCTTTTAGGGAAGTGAAGGCAAACTAATCCACCTAGATGTGAGAAAACAAGGTCGGTCAAGGAAAGAAGCACAAGATACTGGTTTAGATAACAGTAGCTGGATTAAGCCCAGCAACAGCAAATGGTAAAGTTCCTATGAAGCTCAGTAAATAAATGAATCAGAGGTCAATTCTTGTTCCAAATCAAGTAAAGAAGATTTTTGTTGTTTGGCTTTTTCACCTTCCTAAAAGTTGCTACCCAATATATGTAGTGTATAGCGCTACATAGCTTAGGTAAAAATGAATTAAAATTAAATATTTCTGACAATAGGGTTAAAATATTGTCTATCTGATAAAATTGCTTGTCCAATTACATATTTATGAATTACTGCGTACAAAAACATGGACATATCTCAATGTACATCATAATGCATCCGTATCTATTTGTAGACCAGCAACGGGCACTTTTCAGAGGGAAAGATGAACAGCCCAGGTCCACTGGATTTAATTTAGCGTCCATTTACGTTTAGCAGATTAGATACTATTTCCCCTTTATCTCATATATTTAAATATATTTATTTATTTTCTTGTTCCGCCACTAGAAATTGGTGACAACTTTTAGAGAATGGTAAAAGTTTTCAAGGCTGTGAATGTGGCTAGAGAAAAAGGAGGGTTCAAATGATTGTACTTATCATGGGAAGTAAAATCCAGATGGATTCTTCCGTCCTTAGATCAGTGTTTCTCAGTCTCAACAACTTCAAGATGTGTGAATTCCAATTCACCATGTTGGTGGGGGAGATTCTGGGAGTTGAAGTCCCTCATCTTAAAATGGCTGAAGTTGAGAAACACTGCTCCAGGCAGAGCATTTCCTCTGCAAGCAAAAAAATCTAAGTTCAGTTCTGATCATCTCCAGGGAAAGAATGGGAAGATTCTGCCTATCAGTAAAATCTATGAGATAGATGGTCAACATCACACTGTAAGCAAACGGTTATCTTGTAGATATAACCTTCCCATAACCTTTCTTTATCCGATAATTGCCCACTCTGCCTTGTATTGTAGTGTGTAGTGTTAAATGGCAATTCTAAAGAATCTAGAGCACCACATAATATTTATTATTATAAGATTACAGAGGAATAATGATACTTGAACCATCTCAGAAACCAAAAAGGATCAATCTATCAGCCATAGAAAAAAAGAAGACAGTTTCTTATATTCATTCAGAAGACATTCATTATGGGTACCTGCAATATGTTGATCAAGTCCTAAGGAACTACCCAAAGATATTTCCAATTGGACTCTCTTTGATGGGGAACTGGGATTGTTAATTTGTTAATACTGTAGAGCCTTTTGTGTTTACAAATTTACAAGGTAATACAAAACAAATCTAAAAATAGAATAACGAGGAGACAAACATCATCAGTAAAGTCATTCTAATAGAAGCATAAATATTTCCATAGAAAAATGAAAACAATGTACAAGCTCAAGTTAGAGATGCAAGGCAACACCTCATGGTTCCAATACATCCACGGATGTCTCACTTGCTCACCAGACCTTTAGTGCCATCAGACTTTATCTCTGTCCCTAGATATAAAGAGTTAGTTGGCTGGTTGGCTGGTTGAACTTGACTGTGCAGTAGAGTTACAGTTACGTCGCTGACCTTTTTACGAGCGGAATTTTTACTTGTGATCAAAAGAACTAGCAAATTTACTCAAATATAGATGTATTCCATAACTCAATTGTTCTCTAAAAACAAGTTTGAATAATTAATTTATCCTAGACCAGCCAGAACAATTTGATTGATAGTGTATTTATTTCCAATAAGAGGGGTGTCTGGTGTTTTTTTTTTGCGGGGGTATCCTTGAGGGACTTTTGACTTCTGACAAGTGCCTGAACAAGTCTCTACAGTTTTCTTGGCATGATTTCAGAAGTTGCTTGTCTTTACCTTCTTCCCAAGACTGACAGAGAGAGTGATTGGCCCAAGGTCACTTATCTGGCTTCATGTCTAAGGTGGGACTAGAACAGTGATGGCGAACCTTTTAGAGACTGAGTGCCCAAACTGCAACCCAAAACCCACTTATGCATCGTCGAGTGCCGGGTGGGTGTGGCCCATTGGCTGGGTGTGGCCAATTGGGTGGGCGTGGCCCAGTGAGTGGGCGTGGCTGCGGTGGTAATGGCAAACTGTGTGGGACTAAAAAGTTCAATCAATCAATTCCAACTTTGCAAGCTCTTTTTTTTCCCCGTGAGAAGTTGAAATTGACTGATTGAACCTTTTTTTTTTTTTGCACATTGCAGCGGAGGCCTAAAGCAAAAAGGTTTTATAAAACCCAGCTGAAGGCCTAGGACTGGGGCGACGGTGCGGGTGCCCACCGAAAGGGCTCTGAGTGCCGCCTCTGGCACCCGTTCCATAGGTTCGCCACCACTGGACTAGAACTCAGGGTCTCCTGCTTTCTAGCTAGACACTTTAGCCACTACACCAAGTTGACTCTCAATAAGAGATTAGTATTCGGAAAATAACAACAGTTTAATAATATCAAATTAAGACATTCTCTCTTCAAGATTTTTCTTTTAAATCTAATAGTTGGTTATATTGCATATATACATGTTATCTTTTTGCTAAAGTTTACATCTTTTAAGAAAAAAGAGAAATCCACAGCCTTTTAGAAGTACATTTTTTAAAAATAGCTACCTAGTGATGCAAACCTTTAAAACTCAACCAAAGTAACAAACTAAATCTCTTCTGCTCAAAATGTTCTTAGATGAAGATTTCTTGAAACACCTCTTGCAGAGTATTAATAAATTTTAATTATCTGAAAATGTGAAAAAAAATAATTGGATAGCTTAATTTGTGCTTTTGGTTTTACTTCTTGATGTTGGAAGAACTTTTGGGAAAGTTGTCTGATAGTTATCTCATTTTAATACAGTCAGAGAGGAAATAATATCTTATGATAAAGTATGAGAACCTTGAATCCCATTGTTGATGAAAATGTTGGGGTGATGAAAGTTCATTCATAAATTAACCATCTGATGATAATAGGGTTTATCCCATTATTGAGAAGAAAGGCAATTCTTTACTTAACTTCACTTAAATTTTCTTTGCTTAAGAGCCAGTTTGGTCTAGTGGTTAAGGCATCAGGCTAGAGACCAGGAGTTCTAATCCCACCTTAGCCATAAACACCAGTGGGTAACCTTGAACCAGCCCAACTCACCTTGCAGGGTTATTATTGTGGGAAAAATAGGAGGAAAGAGTATTAGATATCTTCACCACTTTGAATTTACAGTATAATAAATAACAAAGGCAGGATATAAATAAACAATAAAATTACTCTGTGTTGTGTGCTTTAAGAACATCACTCCAGATGTATCAGTACCAAAGCATCTTCTGACCTTAGTAATACATATCTATCATGTTATGACTCTTCATTTGCTAACATTTGAATATGTGGAGTCATCCCATTAAAAGCATTATATTTTTAATGATGAGTTAATATGAAAAACTTATATGATTCGAGTAAATATAGAAACAGAGTACGGTATTTGACATGTAATGGATAGTCCAACTAATCACTTAATGTTTCAGTCCCCAAGTAATAAATGTGCCACTGTCAATTTTCAGACAGAATATAAATAGTGAGTATCTGCCATTTGTGACTTGTCTTTCAAATCAGACCTTCTCACGTCCTGAGCTAAGCACATTGGGCCACAAGCATACTCCTCAGTTCTTGAGCCGTAGCTACAGCCTCTGCATTCTTTCATTTAAGATTGATGTTTTTCAAGTCTTCCTGAAATGTTTGGTGCCAGGTTGTCTTTGGCCTTCCTCTTTTTCTCTGACCATCTGGTGATAGCCAATTGATTACACTCTTTGCTGGATATTGCTCGCTCACGTGGGGCACAAGTCTAGCAAAGCGTATTATTCCGGATCCTGAACTGAGTTGCCTTCCAATCCAGATCCAGACAGATAACGCAACAAAATGGATTTAAACAAATATTTAATCTGGGAATCCTTAACAGAAACTTACATTCCTGAAGATGCGTCCAGTTGGTGAATATCTGTCCATTAAGTCGGTAAAATCAATAGTGTCTCCATATTCACTCGTGTCTGATTACATTCAATGTCCAAGCGTGCTGCATGGTTGGTTTGCACAAAGACAAAGGCATTCCAAACTGGCACATGGCCAGGATATCCTGTGATGAACTTTAGTGGCTCCTCCTATCCTACTACTGACCTGTTAACATGGGATAGCTGACTAGCTAAAACTACATTACCCATAAGCCATCTCTTAAGAAGACGGCACTTAACCCAATAAATGCCAAACATTCTAACATACAGACCTACATGCTCTAGTCAGGGTTACACGATCCAGAACACATATTCTTCATTCTGTCACTATCTCAGAGAGTCTTCGGGAATTGCTTCTCTGTAGAATTTCCTTGTTTATGACATGGTCCCAATATGAGATGCAAAGAATCTCATAACGGTCTAAGGCAACATTGTTGGAAGATGTTAATCTTATGAATAATTCTTGTTGTAGATTTTCAGGTCTCACAGATGTAGATAGCAGTTGGTATAACAGTGGCATTAAATAATTTGATCTTGGTTGCTGTGTTTATGGCAGATGTGATCCATACTGCACGCATTTATTAGAAGACAGCAGTTGCTTTGCCTATTTACCGTTTCACATCTGATTCTGTTCTTCATCTGTAGCCATGATGCTACCAAGATAGTTGAATTGTTCCAAAAATTTTAAGTGTCCTCCTAATATTATCAGGGTAGTGTCTTGAACATTGCCAACTTGAATCAGATCTTAGTTCTTGAGAAAAACCTGGCAGAACTACGAATAAATTCATAAAAGCAAACTTTGTATTCTTTGGATTATTTTGTCTGCTTTTCCAGTTTAAGATACCTACTTTTGTGTGTATGCATGTGTATGTGTATGTGCATGTGTGTGTGTGTATGTTTAGAGAAGTTTTGGCACCTAGTGACTGTTAGTGCTAATCCAGTGGTGGGATTCAAATATGTGAACAACCGGTTCTCTGTGTGGATGCCGCTTCCGGAAGTCCATTCTGGACCTGGGCAACAAAAAATTAGCTACCGGTTCTGCCAAAGTGGTGCGAACTGGCTGAATCCCACTACTGGGCTAATCCCTATGTTTTTGTTGGCAAGGTTTTTCAGAACTGATTTGCCACAGCTTTTTTCCTAGGACTGAGACAGAATGACTGGTCCAAGGTTACCCAACTGTTTTGTTTGTGGGGTTTTTTTTTGCCTAAGGCAGGATTAGAATTCAAGGTCTTCCAGTCTCTACCACTATATCAACTATCTTTTGTACATTTTAAGGACATACAGTGTACTGACAAATGACACACATATATGTAGTTTTCCTGCTCTTATATCATGTTCCCAGTTATTCAAATGGGGTATGGCAGCTGACAACAAATGTTGAATCTTATTTGAACTTAGTACATAAGGGAGTTTGTGTGTGTGTTGCAAACTTCCACACCTCTGAGAAATTAGGAGCCAAAAGCAAATTTAAATTGCACTCTTGTTGATTGAGGTAAAACTGTTGAAATATTTCCTTTATTTTCCCATAATTTAACTCACAGCCTCCCCTGATTTATTTGCTTTTCATCTGCTAAGCCACATGGTGATTTAAAGCTCCTGTCCTCCAATTATTAAGATCCACTTTCATGCAGATGCTTAGCAGTTGATGGAGCATTACTTGCTTGCTTCTGTTTGCAGGTTCCATCTGAAGAGCTTTGACTTCTCGCGTAAAGCTACATTGGCAACAGTGGTGTGATTCATACAACCACTTCATATGTTCAAAGAAGAAACTTGCTTCCCAGCACTTTTAGACACATTGTTTCTCTCTGGAGTTCTTCCGAATATTAGCGACACACCATCAAGCAATGAGGAGGAAATCACTTCGATGCCTCTATGAGTCGGCTCACTGTCCATTGTAGTTGCATTCATTTCCAAATATAACCGTTCTGGATCAAAAGTTGACATTGATATCACTAATAATTCTTAGCACTAGGAATGGCAAACTAGGTCAAGCTATCTTTATTTCCATGTTGCTAAATAGGACTGCTTATTTTGGAATTATTCCCCCCTCCCCAATACACACACACAATAGTGTTATTTTTAAGAGGTTCTTGGAGTGGAGCGCCCTGCCTTGTGTTCCTCATGTTGATTGTTAATGTTGAGGCAGAATGTGGAACTGCTTCAGTACCAGATGTGGGATGTAGAAGAGAAAGTTACCACCATGTCCAAGGCAGGCTGGACCCAGACAGGATAGCCTCAAAGCTCCCTCTTAGGTTTCTATTCTCCATGCTCCTTTTTCACTTTAGTCTGCCTTTCGACTTCCTCTTTCCCACTTCTCCCAAGAACTGATCGATATAATGGCCTTTATGTACATATTTATTTTCGCCAAGAATTGGTTTCCCGAAAGCAATTAGGGAACTGCTTTTATTTGGGGAATTTCCCTGCCCTATCCAGCTACAATCCTGAAAGTTTTATTGCTGTGATTTTGGTTCAGGAGCAGTGGGGCTGATATGTACACCTTATGAACAAAGGTTTTTGAGAGAATATGACATATCCTCACTTGGGTAGATGGTAAATTCCAAAGACAATGTCTGCATGGAACAGGTTTCTTGATCTGGAAAGATAATTGCTTTAAAAAAAAGATAAGGAAAGGGTTATAGAGTTATGTCATTGAGACTGGTGCGTATAACCACTCTGATTGGAAGTACTATAAATAGATTATAATGGCTTTCCATATGTGGTACTAACCTTTGAAGCTCACTTGGCCTCATTGTGGAACATCTTCTGAGGTCTGAGCAAAACCTTACCTTCATCTTGTCCTTAAAAATATAAAACCAGAGGTTGGAAAAGGAGCTAGTATCGCTATTGCTATGTCCTTTATCTGGTGAAGATGGTCCTCAGTGAAAAAAAGTGCAACGTGGACTTCCTTTGATGTATGGTGAAATATTATTAGCAATATGGGGAGTTACTGAAGGCTAGTTGGAAGAAATGGTTATTACTGTTGTAATTCTTTGTTCCGAAGGAAAAAATAATAACCTGGTCCACAGAAATATAATATTTATTTAATTTTTTATCTTCTATCTTGGAATATATCTTATCTCTCAGAAGACATTCTCAAGCTAAACCACTGGAGGGAGGCAGCTTAATCATTTCTGTGTGATTGGAAATCTTCCAATCAGTTGAGATCTCTGTTTCTTTTTCTTGTTTTTTTAACGGGTGGCTCTCTCATTCTTCAATTCTGCATGGTGCTTTGTTTTTGCATATGATGATGTGCTGCTTTATTCTTTCTAAAATGGGAGCCTGGACATTCTCCTGGCCTTTGTTCTCTTTTCTATACATTTTGGAGATAAAGGATGACAGAAATGAAGGGAGATTGGGTAAATGGGTAGATGCACTCATGGATATTTTTGGTGTTTCAAGGTTTTCTAAAGAGAGAAACTGTATTGTTAAACAAACTTAAGCTCTCTTGTATCCAAGTCATTTACAATTCGTATCTCCTTCTCTTCCTTATGTGAGCTGCTCAAAATAATGCTTCGTTAGTCACTTTGTGGTAAGATGCCTTTATTAAAAATAGTTGTATTTTTAAAACCAGCAACAGCCAGAATTCGCAATCAGAAGCCCAGTTGTTCTCACCATCATGCTCTGAGGAAATTGCCTACTTAGTTTTCCAAACAGCTGGGGTAAATTCAGATTTTCTTGTCCAAAAAAATGCATTCTCCGCTTAGTCTACAATCCATCTTCTTCCTGTTTGCTTAGGGCCAAGCTTGTGATTCATGTGCAAAAGAATTCTGTGCCAAACCTGAATTTTGCAGGTGGGCAAAATAAATATCTAAATCTTCTGGCACACCATGAATATTCAAAGTTTTCAACATTATAATTTAAGAAAAGACTGAGAGCCTGATGCCTTTGTGTTGTTGCTGACTCTCCATTCCCTTCAGCCTCAATTCAAACCGCTGAACAAATAATTTGAGGCTAATGGAAGTTGGGAGTAATGGCAACTTGAAGACCAAGTAATAATAACTTTCTCCTTTTAGAGTTTGTCCCTTTTCTTCATCTCACTACCTATTAGCTAATTAAACCATCAGTGGCCATTAGGCTTAGCACATTTTACCTCCATCCCCTTTTACAGCTTTCTGGCCACTCTTCGGTTATGTTTTGAAACTGACTGCAAAACACCAAAGTTCAGTAGCAGCGCGTGTTGTGTCAGGGTTATTTACCAAAATAATATGCAAAAGAGTATACTGGGCCCTTCCACACAAATGAAAAATCAGGCATATTTTCTTTTTTTTATAAAGATTTTATTGATTTTCTTTTACATACATATATTAATTTTTCAACCAACGAGCTGTCTGGGATCAGCTATGCTAATAGATATTCGATTCCAAATCCTTCATTCTTTCCTCTAACCAACAATAAAATAAGTCTCACGTTTGGTAGTAATCTGTGTCTTCTTTATCTTTCAATCTCATAGTTAATCTATCCATCTCTGCGCATTCCAATATTTTTCTGATTATTTCTTCCTCAGGCATACTTTCTATTGTTGTAGCATAGTATGATTTCAATACCCCCTTCTCCTCTGGAAGCCAATAAAACATATAATTATCACTATCAGGGCTTTTTTTCTCATAGAATGCCCAGAACGGAGTTCCGGCACCTTTTTTGGATGGAACCTTGTAGGGTAGGCAAGGCGGGTTGTATGATGTGTATGAGTTCCGGCACCTTTTTTTTTTTTTATAGAAAAAAAGCACTGATCACTATTATTACAATTAATATTATTATTATAAACATGCAATCATTAGCTGTGATCATTGGAACAGACAGCGTCTGAGAACTCCTAGAGAATTATAGTACTCCTACTTTAGGTGTCCATTATTTTTGTACTTTGTTCCTCTCCATTCTACATATTACAGTAATTAATTTTAAAAAAATCTATTTAATCATGATAATTTTGGGGAAAATTTACATCTAAAATGAAACTTTCTGAATGAGCCTTGTTTATTGCTAAACTGTGTTTTCAATTTTGAAAATGTTTATTTTTCTATACAAGCCAGTAATTGACGGCTATCAAAATATCCAGTTATTTATGAGTTAGATTTATATTCTGCCTCTCCTCCCATAAGCTCGAAGCAAGATATATTTTTCCCCACAACAATAACCTCATGAATGGGTTAGGCTGAGAGAAAAGACTGGGCCAAAATTTCCTAGTAAATTTGAATTCCTTTGGGTAGACTTGAACCGTAATATCTGTATCAACAACTATATATATTTAGAGGCAATATTTTTGCAAGTTGTACACTCAGACTTATAGAATTGTTACTTTATTCTGTTATATCTAATAATTGGCATTTCTATAATTAACGAATATATTCTGTGGTTGAAAAATAAATAACCTTCCCATCTGGATGAATCATTTATATAGATTTGAGGGCTGTCCAGTAATGCAACACTTTTAGATAATAATTTGAAATCTAATTAATAAGTGAGTGCTGTATTTAGCACAGCACGACACTAAAAGTGGATTGTTATACTATTTCAGAATCAATAATACTGCCATTAAAATTACTACACATATATGGCAGTTTTTAAATGTGTACTGCAGCTAATTAGTAGACATCTGCTCAAGTTTTTGTTTCAGAATGACTTGCTATAGTCTGGAACATTAAAACTGAGGGAAAACCACTGGCAGGTTTGTTAATTTTATTTGCAGTCTTTGGAATAATAATTTTGGGATGATGTTAAAAATACATTATGGATCCGTTGGAAAGTTATTGCTTTACTCCATGCATCTATATACAAATATGAATTTTAAGGATATATGAAGTAGATTTGATCTGATGCTCTCTCTTCTCTACCCCCGTTTATTTTTCAAGTTTTATTTTTAAATCACAGTGTACTTGCCCAGCTATTACACAGACAGCGGTATAGGCTCACCTTCTCCAAGCTTGGTCCCCCCTTTTTAAAATTGTCTCTGTATTTGTATCTGAATAGACCAGTGGTTCTCAACCTATGGGTCGCGACCCCATTTGGGGTCGATCAACCATTTCACGGGGGTCGCCAAGCAAGGCTGTCCGCCATTTTCTTTGTCCATTTTTTCCCCCTTTTCCGGCAGGTGCCTTACCTCCCTTGGGCTGGGCCAGCTGGTGGTCGGCCTGCTCTGTCTCTGCCGCTTGCCAGCTACGCCTCGGCCGGCGCAAGGGGCGGAACCACGCATGCGCGGCGCTCCCGGGCAGGGGAAGTCCTCGACTTACGACCAGTTGGGTAGTCCTTGACTTATGACCGGTTTAGTCCTTGACTTACGACCGGTTGGGGGTCGCGGCATTAAAAAGGTTGAGAACCACTGGAATAGACAATCTATAGTTTAGAATAAGTGGTAGATTTTTTGTTTCTTGGAAGTGTATTTCATGATCAGTGGTAGTTTTTATGCCTTTCAGATTTTGTAAGTTGCTTTGGCTCTTCTTTTTGAAGGGAAAAGGATACATTCCATGAATGCATAAAGAATATCTGCAATTTCAAATAAACCAAGGCCACTTATTGAGCTTGTTCCTTTTCTGATTGCTTGACAGAAGCAAATGTTTTGTACACTGAAACATTGGAGACGCCCAAGTGCAACTTAGTGATTTGCCTGTAGAAAATTTTCAATTTTCAAGAAAAGCTTCTTCCTACCATCCCGGAAAGCAGCTGGCTAACATGGTTTCATGAGTTAGTATATAGAGTACTCTATTTAAAAAAATAAAACTAATGTGGTTTGTTTTACCCAAGGTCTTGATTTATTATTTCCTGGACACATTTAAATGTCTGAAACAACACTGTGAAATTTTCCTGGGATGTGTATTTTCTGAGCTTTTAGAATAATTTCTCTTAAATTATTCTCTTTTCAAAAAATACAAACATCTTACAGATCAACAGCATCATACTAGTATGAAATTAAATTAGCATACCATACCATATGGATAATTCATCATATCTATGTAAACATATCAGTATGCCAAAGTTGATTATCTATCTGTCTGGGACAAACAAGACTGAAGGAATGAGCTGCTTTACTTGGGACTAACACATTTAAAATTCTATGCTAGGCAATAATATATTGTTTGGTTCTGGCTTTGTAAGTTGGGTGAACCTAGTTCACTGTGCCTTGTAAACCATGGTTTATTGTTTGGTGTTAGATATGAACCTAGCCAATTGTTTTTATTCAAATCCACGGTTAAAATAAACCATAGTGTCGCACATAGGAAAGACAGTGTTAAATTTAAAAAACAAAATCTTATCCACACCTCTTCCCTCTTCAGGTTGTTTTCCCTACCAAGAACACCACTTGTGGAGATCTAGCTATACAACTTATTTGTCAAATATTAATCTGGGCCTTGAAATAAGGATTGAAGAAAAATAAGGTTCCAGATTTATTATTGGGAACAGATGAGAAGCAGAGAACCTCAATAACTAATGAAGAATCTCCTGGGCTTCTGGTCATTCTGAAAAATTGGCTGTATCTTATCAACATTGGAGATAATTGTCCATCAGGACAAGATTCAGCAGTCCATCTGGATTTAAAAGACAAAGGCCACTTTTTTGAAGACAGCAAAGACCACATTTTGGACAGAGAGGACCGCTGGCTTGAAAGATGAGTCAAAGAGGCCAGCTACAGTATGTCAAAATTGAGCAGCCCTCTCTCAATAGAGGGGGAGGGATATGACATCACCTATTGCCAGTCTACAACACAGTCCTTTCAGAAGTTCCAAGAAGACTCCACCCCCATTTACACCACTCAGGTGACCTTGAGCAGAGGGGCACCAGGGACCGGTTTTTGGGCATCAGGGACCGGTTCCGCGGAGAAAGATTTTTCTGTGGACCGGAGGGTGTGTGGTTTTGTGCTGCCTGCATCCTGGGGATGGGGCTTTGCTTGTTTGTGCGGACCGGTTGCTGGCATGCCATGGCCCGGTACCGGTGCACGGACCGGGGGTTGGGCAGCCCTAACCTTGAGGACATAGATAAACCTTCAATTGGCTTCAATGACTCTCTAAAAGAATGCAAATGACCAGCTGGCTGTGAAGAATATAAATCCTTCCATTCCCCACCACCCAGTCAGAGCTGAAGAAGTTTCTTGGATGTGAAGCGAAATGTCTTCAAAGAAAAACAGGAAATCCAGTGGCCTCTTGAAAAAGCATCTTTGGGGCAAGAAATGAGACAATTGCATTTCAGAAATGGTTCCATGCCTTAGAAGCTTTAAGTCTGTTTCATTGGCAGTAATTCTTTTTCTACAAGCTGTCTCTTGAAATAAAAAGCAAAGAAAATAAATATATATTTGGGACAAATATAAATTTGAACAAAGAAAATAAATGTAAATTTGCTTGATTTCATCCAAGCATTTCACCAGATGCATATTCTGTGTTACAATACAAGGAATTAGTTCTAGCAAGAAAGCTTGTGAGTTGAGATTCTTTTTCCCCATCAGGAGTTTTTACCAAGAGAAATCCATCTTTTTTTTTTTAAAGAAAAAAACACGAATTGCTAATATGTTCTTTCCTATAAATTTTGAATGAGTAGAAATATTTGTTTAAACAAGTAATGAATAGAAAAATAAATATAGTATAATTAATTTTATAGTTTGATATTACTCCCCGGGTTTTTTTTTCCTGTGGTTTTTATTGTAGTGTTTAGTGGTTTAGGCACTTAGTTTATAAGGACTAATTGTGGATTTTTACAGAAATGTCCTTTTACCTCATAATAGCCAAAGACAATTTGATGAAACATTGCAGCTGGATTTACCAGTTTGGGGAGAAATATCAAATTTGGATTGGAACATTCATTCATTCAATTTTTATAGCTGCCTAACTCAAAATCAGGTATCTCTGGATAGCTTACAATTCTAAAATTATAAAACTATTAAAGAACATTAAAAAAACAGCTACAAAATAAATAAATAAAAAATATAAACAGCAGCCATGATGATTAATCAATCACATTTTCTTCTAAAAATGGTTAAGACTTTCACATTAGCAATTTATAACATCTCTCGGCTGCTGTAAAGATATAAAGCTTACCTGCATTAATGCAATGTATCACCACAGTGATAGGTTGGTAGTGTTATAAATTGCCAAGGGGAATATTCTCCAAGAGTTGTCTTCCATGTTTCTTTAGGATATACTGAATTTTCTTGCTTCTTCAGGCTGTCATGGCTTTCAGTTCTTGAGGGTGATGCATTAGCATCAAATTTACCATGAAAGACTGCTGACTTGCATGAGGCTCCAGTTTTTAAGCAGACATGTCATAAATCCTTCTTCTCATGCTATAATTTGGGATTCTGAATTAGCAAGGGTTTTCTTTATATTTTATTTTTTTATTAGCTATAAAGAACTATTTTTTTGAGATTTTGAGATGGGAACAGTTCATATGTGCTTCCATAATATATAATGTTAGCTATGAAACCTTGTAAGAAAAGGGAGAAAGAAAAATGTCTGCAATCAAGGTTTTTGACTTCGGTATGACTGAATTTTGAATTTTATGAATTGGTTGACATGAGATTCTAAAAAGAAAGTCAGATGGTGCATAAACAACCTTTTCTAGGAATTATTTCCTCAGTTGTAGGGACAGTGAGTGAAAGAATTGTGACATTCCAGAGGAGATGTGTGATTCTTACCTAAATGATTATTAAAAATTACTACATGAGTTAAAAGGTAGCAATGGCTATTTAAAGCCAGACCTTTTCAATGCTGAATTTCTAAATGACTAAGCAGCCTTGGGCATTACTGCTTTATTTGCTGCATTGTGGGTAGAAGACTAGTTAAGGCCTGTTCCTGCCTTCTGGCCAGCAGATAAGGATGAAAATACTACAGCTTTGATCTGATTGTCACATGGATTCCTGAAAAAGTATGTTTTATTGAGACGTTTACCAGCTCACTTTTGCACTCAAGTCAGGGCAGTAGACAGTTCAGAAGGGGACATAGACGTGCTCCTACTTTCCATGTCAAAAGAAGAAAAAGAACTTGAGTTGAGGTTCTGGAACGGCTACAGCAGCATTAGTAGATTTACTCTCCTGCTCTGGTTTCCACAACACGTTTGAAACAGCACCTGAGAATAACTTTAGGATTTGCTAGTAAACTCAGTTTAAAGATTAGCAACTGTTTGTGAACATCAATCCCAACTCTAAAATTCTGCAAACTCTTTAAAAGTTGCAAGCTTTTCAACGTTAACAAACATTTATTGGGAATTAGAAGTTCTGCTTGTGGAACTGTTGGACACTTTGCTATCTCATGATGTCTGTTGAGTATTATGGGGCACATCATTTCAGAATAAGTTAATATGCCCCTTGTGGCCAAACTAGCTCCGTCATCTTCTTGTACTTATACAGTATTATTATATTTCTAGTGACTCGGGAGCAAAGAAGTTGCAGCTACAGAACTTGATGGCAGAGCCTCTTCTGTCCTGATCTGACATGGTATCCTTTGGTTTCAGGTCACAGGTATCTCAGAAGGACAGTGAATTGTAGGACTGCAAATCACACTTTTTAAATATCATAGAAGGTTTCTGGTCGCACCTTCTTGGACTAACACAGCTTATTAAAAGATGCAAACTTTCATAAAAAGTGTACGCCTTTTACCAAAAGGTGTAAGTTTGAAAAAAAAATGGTCCTGTATTACTTCTGATTTTTGGCTAAAAGAGCTCTCCTACAATATTTTTCAATGTGCCAATTATAATGAAGACTCCAGAAAAAAAGTAAGCTTTGAGGAAGTGAAAATATGGCAAGATCCCTCATTTGGGGAAGACGGGGCTAATTCATCTTTAAATGCTACAATCTGAAATTTAGAGGTGTGAATGGGCTTTGTTGGAGAGAGGCTGCCCTTGTCACTGTTTTTGTTGAAGGAGAATGTCATTTCAGTCACTACACTACACTGACTGCTTTAGCAAAGGGACATATTGAGAGGGGGAAAAAATGAAATGCATATGCAGAGCCACATGCTTTTTATAGAGGCATTTCAAGATTCCTTGTTTAGTTAAAATAGTGGGGTAGTGGACCTGGAAGGGCTGCAATTCACAGTAGAGGCCGAGAGCTTCTGCCAGGTGAAACAGACATTAATGAATCATAACAACAGATTTAATATGAGTACAGATTTACAATCCCATTTTGCAATATCAGTGGAATTAATCAGTGGAAAAACTTGCCTCCAGAAATTGTGAATGCTCCAACCCTGGAAATTTTTAAGAAGAGATTAGACAAACATTTGTCTGAAACGTTGTAGGGTTCCTGCCTGAGCAGGGGTTTGGACTCGATGACCTCCAAGGTCCCTTTCAACTTTATTATTATTATTATTATTATTATTATTATTATTATTATTATTATTATTATTATTATTATTATTATTATTATTATTATTATTATATGGTATAGGGTTTCCTGCCTAAGCAGGGGATTGGACTAGAAGACCTCCAAGGTCCCTTCCAACTATTCTATTCTATTCTATTCTATTCTATTCTATTCTATTCTAGTCTAGTCTAGTCTAGTCTAGTCTAGTCTAGTCTAGTCTATTAATAATTTGGACCACTTCTCATTTACATGATTTAAATCCTGTGTTCTGACCTTGATGAAGCTCTACACATTTCCATCTGATCTCAGAACAACAGAAAGAGTCAATCTCTTTTCAACTCATTGGCATTTTGCTTTTTGCTGTTCTTTGAGGAAGAAGATTGGGAAAAGTAAATGTGTTGTGACTCAAACCCCATTAAAAAGATGAAATCCTGCAGAAAAATTCAGTATTGATCTCTTATGATTTTCATGCATCCACAAGTAGCTTCCAAAGTAGATTTGTATTTTTATATTAACTCGTGTGTGTAACTTTAGTGTTGTTTTTTTTAAATTTCACATGTACAGGTAAAATATATAGTGTGTTCTTTTTGGCTGGCTTAACTGAAGTGCCAGACTTGCTTGCTTGATGTCTGCATGTAAACAGGAAGAAAAACAATTAAAGATAAATCAGATTTGGATATAAAGGAAGTTTGAAAAATGTAACAGCTGACAACTGGGAACACACATAGATGCTCCTTGTAAATACCATTTTTAGTGTTTTCCTCTTCATATGTTTTGTGTTCAATGACTGAAAAGTCTGGAAGACTTTTCAATAAAAATCTTTTTTCTTATAATTTTATCAGATGCTGGTAAAATCTGGCCATAATCTTATCATCTTCACTAACCACATCATCATCATCGGTGCCTGCCAATTTCAACCCCTCAATAGCTTTAGCTCTTTTATAAATACCTAATAAAAACAGTTCTAATGTCATGCATGACATTCTGGGCAACAGTAATTTCAAAATAAATCTGATGTAGCTAATAAGAAGGCCCCAGTCTTTTGTCAGAAGTACTTGGCAATACGTGGGAGGACATTCAAAGCACTGCTGTTCTGATCAGTAAATTAACCCTCTCCTTTTTCCAGGCTCACATGACTTCTTTGGAGGCTCTGTCATCTGTTTCCCTCTACATCTGCATGAGCATATTTAGTTTTACTGGGGAAAAATTCAGAATGAACTGGAATTTGTGTGTACACTTAAGAAATACCAGGGCTGACTACTGACATTATTGTGATGCTGTTCCTGTCCTACAAATCACATGGCCATCTCAATACTCAAGCACTTTAATTTGTTGTAAATCAATTTTAATTAGTTTTATTTATTTAGGCTATTGGTTTCTGCTTTGCTCTGAAATCTTAAAAAAAAAGATGAAGGGGAAAATAAATTTTAAAAAATGAAACTCAAATAGAGCACATTGGATAAAATATCCTGAAAGTAATGTTTAGCTTGTTGCCTTTGCAACAAAAGATGTTATGGATTTCTGATATTTGTAGATTAGAAGACATATGGATGTCTACTGTATTGATAGTTATTGTACATTAATAAGGAATAAAGTATTAAGTAATAACATTGTGTTCATGCGTTTTCCTGTAGACTGGATAGCAAGAAAAATAATTCTCTATCCTGAGAAATGTATTAGCTTAATTTCAGTGAAGAACAGAACAGTATAAGTTTTTAAGTATATTTAAAGTATAATTTTTCATCTGAGTAGCTTCAATGGTATGTGATACTTCAATCTTATAACAAATCATGCAAACTGATTAGGATAGCAAGTCAGATTTCCTCAGGTTTATAGGATTAATCTTCAATTATTTCAGATGGTCAGGGGTAAGGGACCACAAAAATCTTAATCTAAAACTTGTTTCTGAACCACCCAGTGAGTTTTGAATTTTAATTCCCCTGGCCTACTGATTGTTGTCCTTTAGTTATGTGACTGAATTGTATACTTCAGAGGAACCTCATATTAGTGATGGCCACCCTTTTGCACACACTGTGTCAGAAATTTTAAAAAATGCCTAACTTGACTCTGCTAATATGTCACCCACCCCCGCCCCTCCCCACTAGACAAGAGAAAGAAATCATAACAAAGAGTCACTTTGGATTGTGAGATGGACAGTGTGTAAATTTAATAAATCATTAAGTTATAAATTGTAAATATTTTTCAATTTGTCTTTGTCTGTTAGAAAAAAAAAATGTTGCTCCCGGTCGCATGAGGCCTGGAAACTTCAGAGAATGCTCTTGTATGGCCTCTTGGAGCCTCAGAAAAGAGCGGGAAAGCACGTCCCATTCTCACAGACTCCAGAGGCTGCCTTTGTGGTCTCTAAGCGTGTCAGTAAAATGACATTGTGTCCTGGCTCCAACGGAGGGGACAAATATCATGCAGTAGGCATGCAAGATTCAAGCAACTGCAGGCAAGGCTAGCAGAGGTGCTACAGATGAAGCAGCCCCTGGGAGAGGGTTTGACTGAGAATCTCCACAGACTTTTAGACGTTTGGGAAGATGTAGCAGTAGAGGAGCCAGGGAGAGGTGCAAGGAGAGTGCTGATGCTAGTGGTGTACACAGCTGGTTGATGCGTACCCAGCTCCTGCCAGGCTTACAGATTGGTATGTAGTGGGAGAGTCCTTGGCAGGAGCAGGAGGTGAGGAAGAGGAACCTGAACCATAGGGCATAGACAGGCAGGAGCAGGCAAAAACAGGAGCAGAGTCAGGGAATGAGAAGGAAGATTATGCCCGTGCATCGCAGATTATTAGTGGCTGAAGAGGAGAAGTAAAGTCAGGCCAGATACTCCATCATCCCAAAACACACAAAGCCTTGAAAGTGCTGAAGGAAAAGCCAAAGACTTGGTCAATAACATGCTGAGGTCAAGAAAGTAGCAGAAGTCAGGAGCAATGATGCCGGATGCTGGTTGCTTTCAGCAATGGAAAGCAGTCCCTGCATGGTTTAAATCCTCAGCCCCTGAACAAGCAAAGCTGAAGCTTTCCTTGCTCAGTGGTGACCAACAATGAGATGTCAGGCTTGCTTGAAGCATCAGTGGCTTGCCACCTACAAGGTGCTAACTCAGATGAGGCACAGGAATCCCAGATCCTGGCGGTCTTCTCTCCTCCTGGCCATATGTGCCAAAACGGCATCAATGCTGGCCCAAGAAGGACCGGGCAGGTATCAGTGATGGCAAAGAAAGGGCTGCCATTGCTGAATCCGTGGACACAACACCTGATCTGCCCATGTCTTGGAGCTTGGCCCTGGGGCTGTGACAGAAACATTGAACATTATTAAATCAATCTCATTGAAGTTTGCTATAATTTAACTTGGAAGATGTACAGTAGCAGTTGCGAATTATAAATATTCCCAGTATGAGTTCAGCGTTGGCATCTGGGAAAATGAAAAGGAAGGTTGCTGAGTTTGGAAGGATGTTGTTTATGCAGCAACAAATGTTTTCCTTGAGGGTAAATTTATACCCTGCATTTTTAGTGTGCACTTCCTAAAAATGTAAAGCCTTATGGCTGGCAGTGATATAATAAATCCCAATCAGCAGCTGTCAATAACCTTTATATTAATAAAAAAATGATTAAAACATACAAAAAAAACCCCATCCTATTTTTTTTTTTAAAAAAAACTAACATTAACACTTAAAGTACCACAAGAAAAAGCACTTGGCAAACCTTGCAGCCCAACGGGAGAAATGATTTTGGCTTCTATTAACAAACATTGTCATGTCTTAGCAGCTGCATTGGCTGGATTTGAACACTAACTAGATCAATGCTTGTGGGGCCACATTTGCCTGAAAATAACAGCAGCCCTTCTCAGCCTAGTCCCTGTAACATGCTTCAATATTTTTTTTATTATTCAGTCAGGATAATTGGCATAAGAAAAGTTGCTGTTTCAACATATCTTGAGGACCAAAGATTAGGAAAGCACTAAAGATCAGTAATGATTATGTCTTGCTTAGTAATTTAAAGAAAGATGAATGTCTTCATCAGATGTGAGTCAATGTCTAGTTTAACGAAGAGAAGGACGAGGGGGGACATGATAGCAGTGTTCCAATATCTCAGGGGCTGCCACAAAGAAGAGGGAGTCAAGCTATTCTCCAAAGCGCCTGAAGGCAGGACAAGAAGCAACTGGTGGAAACTAAACAAAGAGAGAAGCAACCTGGAACTAAGGAGAAACTTCCTGACAGTTAGAACAATTAACCAGTGGAACAACCTGCCTCCAGAAGCGGTGAATGCGCCAACACTGGAAGTTTTTAAGAAGAAACTGGACAGCCATTTGTCCAAAATGGTATACGGTTTCCTGCCTGAGCAGGAGGTTGGACTAGATTACCTCCGAGGTCCCTTCCAACTTTATCATCATTATTATATAATATGATCTACTAAATCTGCAAAACATAAGCAGCCACTAGACAGCAAGAAAGTGTTCTGGATCTCTTCACTGTCTTGTGATGGTTGCTCAGATTTTTGTAGTCCAGGTTTAGTAGCTCCCACTTAGTCTGATCTTGCACTCTTTCAGCTCTCTGAAATTGGATGTTGTGTTTCTTTTGAGATAGCTCCTGATGTACACATTTTTCTGATCAGCTGTCACTGTTGGCAGGAATGGTATCATCACAGGATTCGTTGGCCAGAATATCACTGCTGTTCCTTAGGCTGACAAGGATTCCATGCTCCTGTTCTATTGTATCCATTGTAGTACAAATTACACTATATTGAGACCAATGTAGAAGGCCTTCCAAAATTTTGGTTTTGTGATCTCAGAAACAAAGCAATGGTTTACAATAAGTTGGACCCAGAGTGGCATTTAGAGGAATTCTTCTCATATTGAAAGAACAGGGTGGGAAATAGTCTTTAAGGTTCCTTTTCTCTTCCAGCACTCTTCATTCCTTTCTAGCTCTTCAACCTCTGATAAAGCTGCCATTGATGGCTGCAGGGCCAGCTGGCGTAAAGTTTGTTTGTTCAGTTATAAAAGTACTGTAGTCCTGGACTTATTACCATAATGGAGCCTTCCCAGCTTGGTTGTAAGTCATGATGTTCATAAAGCAAGTCACCCACATGACGAACACAATGTTACGAGCTTTTTTGCAGCAGTTGTTAAATTGTTATGCCGTGGTTAAGTGAACCAATGGTTTGCTATGGGCTGGCCTTGTTAAAAAACCGAGGTAAATGCAGTCATATGACTATGGGATGCTGCAAATGGTCATAAATTTGGGCTGGTTGCCAAGTGCCCAACATTTCAGATGGTTGCTAAGTAACCAGTTGTAAGTTGAGGACTACCCATATGTATTAAGCATTTAATAATGTCAGATAGCAAAATACCTTTATCTGATGCTGGATTAGGTTTATGACGTGTCTTCACAGACAAAGTTGCATTGGGAGAAATAATTTGAAGGAGATCAGGAATACTATATACATATACATATGATGCATTTATCCCATAATGTCTATAGAATCCGGTGGGAGATTGACCATCTCTTCACTATTATTAAGAAATCAAGATTCTGTACAGTGCATCTGACATTCTTAAACAGTAATGCATTTTCAGAAAAATCAGACTGAATTTTAGGGCTTTTAATATTATAACAAAAGATATCCACGCAATTATGCTGAGTCATATCTTTTGTAGTTGTCTACATACTGCAGTCTTGTACATCTTGCCTTCAGTTTGCCAAAATCTTGAAGAAATGACAGTTGATATATTAATAGAAAATAGTTGAATAACCCCGATTACATAATGGGTTTTAAAGTTTTAAAGGTTTCCCTATCCAATCATGGCCAACTGAAGGGGGCGGTGCTCATCTCCGATTCTCAGCCGAGGGAGCCTGCGTTGTCTGAGAGATGTTTCTGTCATCGTATGGCCAGCATGAAAATTTGGAACGCAGCAACCTTCTCACCAAACTGGTATCTATTTATCTACTTGCATTTGCATGCTTTTGAACTGCTAGGTTGCCAGGAGCTGGGATGGGTAAAGGGAGCTCACCCCATTGCACGGCACTCGGGTCTTGAATACAGGATGTCAGCTTTCTAGATAATGGGTTAGTGTTCTAAAATTTAGATCACCATAGCTAAATAAACTGTACATGCTAGCACATGATAGAAAACAAGGTGATCATGGAGGGAAGTGTGTAGTGGGCTGCCTCAGGGCCCAGTGCTCTTCAACATCTTCATCAATTATTTGGATGAGGGGATAGATGGGGAACTCATCAAATTTGCAGATGACACCAAGCTGGCAGGAATAGCCAACACTCCAGAAGACAGGCTTAAGATACAGAAGGATCTTGACACACTTGAACATTGGGCACTATCTAACAGAATGAAATTCAGTGGTGAAAAAAGTAAAGTTCTACATTTAGGCAAGAAAAACCAAATGCACAGGTATAGTATAGGGGGTACCTTGCTCAATAGTAGCAACTGTGAGAGGTATCTTGGCGTCCTAGTGGACAATCACTTAAATATGAGCCAGCAGTGTGCTGCAGCTGCCACAGTGCTGGGCTGCATTAACAGAGGGATAGAATCAAGATCACGTGAAGTGTTAATGCCACTTTACAATGCCTTGGTAAGGCCACACTTGGAATACTGCATCCAGTTTTGGTCATCACGATGTAAAAAAGATGTTGAGACTCTAGAAAGAGTACCGAGAAGAACAACAAAGATGATTAGGGGACTGGAGGCTAAAACATATAAGGAACGGTTGCTGGAATTGGGTATGCCTAGTCTAATGAAAAGTAGGGCTGACATGATAGAAGTGTTCCAATATCTCACAAAGAAGAGGGAGTCAAGCTATTCTCCAAAGCACCTGAAGGCAGGACAAGAAACAACAAATGAAAACTAATCAAAGAGAGAAGCACCCTAGAACTAAGGAGAAATTTCCTGACAGTTAGAACAATTAATCAGTGGAACAACCTGCCTCCAGAAGCTGTGAATGCTCCAATACTGGAAGTTTTTAAGAAGAGATTGGACAGCCATTTGTCTGAAATGTTATAGGGTTTCCTGCCTGAGCAGGAGGTTGGACTAGATGACCTACAAGGTCCCTTCCAACATTATTATTATTATTATTATTATTAGTATTATGATTAGTATTAGTATTATGATTAGTATTAGTATTAGTATTATGATTAGTATTAGTATTATTAGTATTATTAGTAGTATTATGGATCATCGCATAGTCAGCCAGATGTTCAGACTGGATTTGGCATTTTGTCTACCTATTGAGTCCTTACCAAGGACCTGGGATAGGCAGATGTGGATGTTTGATGTTATTATAGATATCGTCGCAGGATGGAAGCG
>NW_015386435.1:505696-529145 GCF_001527695.2 Protobothrops mucrosquamatus
AATTGACTAATAGCGAATTTGTCAATGCCAATGGTGTTCAAGTGGTGCTCCAGTTGTTTTGGGATTGCACCCAAGGCGCCTATTACTATTGGTACTACCCTTGCTTGCTTTTGCCACAGTCTTTCTATTTCTATTTGTAGGTCTTTGTATTTTGTTATCTTCTCCAGTTCTTTCTCGTCTATTCTGCTGTCTCCAGGCATTGCCACGTCTACTATCCAGACTTTTTTTTCTTTCTTATCGACAATTGTTAAGTCTGGGGTGTTATGTTGCAGGTGCTTGTCTGTTTGAATTCTGAAGTTCCAGAGCAGTTGAACTTTATCATTTTCTATGACTTTCTCTATTTTATGATCCCACCAGTTCTTGCTTACAGGCAAATGATATTTCTTGCAGATCTTCCAATGCACCATTGTTGCTACTTTGTCATGCTGCTGCTTGTAGTCAGTCTGTGCAGCAGCTTACCAGGTGATCCACTGTTTCTTCAGCGTCTTTGCATAGGCGGCACTTACTGTCTGTTGCTGTCTTCTCAATTTTGACTTTATATGCATTTGTCCTTAAGGCTTGGTCTTGTGCAGCCAAAATTAGTCCCTCAGTCTCTTTCTTCAATTTTCCTGCTCTTAGCCATTGCCAGGTCTTGTTATTATCTGCTTTCCCAGCTATATTATTATTATTATTATTATTATTATTATTATTATTATTATTATTATTATTATTATTATTATTATTATTATTATTATTATTATTGATCATTGCACAGTCAGCCACATGTTCAGGCTGGATTTGGCATTTTGTTTACCTATCGAGTCCTCACCAAGGACCTGGGATAGGCAGATGTGGATGTTTGATGGTATTACAGATATCGGCGCAGGATGGAAGCAGTTCCTAGTAAGGCCGCCTTTTGCAATTGACTAATGGTGAATTTGTCAATGCCAATGGTGTTCAAGTGGTGTTCCAATTGTTTTGGGATTGCACCCAAGGTGCCTATTACTATTAGTACTACCCTTGCTTGCTTTTGCCACAGTCTTTCTATTTCTATTTGTAGGTCTTTGTATTTTGTTATCTTCTCCAGTTCTTTCTCGTCTATTCTGCTGTCTCCAGGCACTGCCACATCCACTATCCAGACATCATCATCATCATCATCATCATCATCATCATCATCATCATTATTATTATTATTATTATTATTATTATTATTATTATTATTAACATCATCATCATATGTTTACTTGTCTTTGATATTCTTGGAATTAGAAAGTTCACCATCCACGCATTTACAATTGATTGATTGATAGAATTAAAAGCCCCCTTTCCTTCCTGCTTCACGAGGGCAGAAGCCTAGTCTTCTGGATTTATAAAATGCTATGCTCACCAAGGATGGAACTAAATATATACTTTCTTGTCTACAGTGATGAACAATTAAAAATGAGTGCATGCCACTAAAATGGAACATTATTATATTACATAACTGTACTTGTCATCCGACAGATCAATAATGACAGTTCAGCCATGTATGATGAGTCGTAGGCTAAATCTTCAAAACCCAAGCAACAAATACTGACAGCATTGTGTATATAAGTGTAGAAAGCAGCTATAAGAGGAAAGGGTTTGCCCCACCAATCAGTGAATTAGCAGCGCTTAATGGAATATACCTCGCATAACAAAATACTGTGTGCTATGCTTTAAATAAATGAAAGAAACTTAAAAGAAACCTGACTCATTGTTACATGATCACCATTCATGATTGCACCAATGAAGAAAAATAATTCGTCCTTATGGTTTCATCAAAGGCTCAGAATAAGAAGAAAGCCATCTCTGGGAATCCTTTGCCAAAATCCTTAAGGAATTTCACCAGATTTATTTACTTCACATAATATGTACAGTAGTGGTTCTCAACCTGTGAGTCGGGACCCTATTTGGGGTCGATCGACCATTTCACGGGGGTCGCCAAGCAAGGCTGTCCGCCATTTTTTTGTCCGCCATTTTTTTGTCCGCCATTTTTTTCCCCTTTTCCGGCGGGTGCCTTACCTCCCTTGGGCTGGGCCATCTGGTGGTCGGCCTGCTCCGTCTCTGCCGCTTGCCAGCTACGCCTCGGCCGGCGCAGGGGGCGGATCCACGCATGCGCGGCGCTCCCGGGCAGGGAAAGTCCTCGACTTACGACCGGTTGGGTAGTCCTCGACTTACGACCGCTTTAGTCCTCGACTTACGACCGCTTTAGTCCTCGACTTACGACCAGTTTAGTCCTTGACTTACGACCGGTTGGGGTCGCGGCATTAAAAAGGTTGAGAACCACTGATATACAGGATCCCAAGGACAGACTTTATAAGTGTCGAAGAAGTTTGTTTGCAGAGTGCCTTGAGCTGAAATGTGAGCCGATTTCTCCATGCTGAATTCCGAACTCTTTACTGCTGATCTATGCAGCTCAGTGGAGATATTAATGTCTTGGTTAATGAAGTTCTGTACATGGCACATTTTACCCAGTGAGCTGTCTTGAAATATCTCTGTGCCAAAAGAGTATGAAGCAATGCCACTGAACAAAGAAAAGCAAGAACCAACGTGGCTGTTGCTTTCTACTTCTAGAAACAGTGTGCCTTCTGTTGCCTGCGTGGGATGACTGGTATTGCTAAATCTGAGATGTACAAGCACAGAAAAGGAAGAATGGACAAATCCTGGCAAATGGAAAGCCCTTTTAGCTAAGCCACAACAATATTGATTTTCAACCTTTCTATCCTGTTGTTTTTTTACCACAAGACATCCCAAGTTTACAAAATTAAAAGCCAAATCAGAATCTTCAGTTAAATCAGAGTAACATAAGCATCAGTGAAAAGCCACAATATGGAATGAAAAATGTTATTATTGAAGCTTTACTTCCAGGAAGTGGGATATAGAAACTTATGCAATCTGTCTGCAAGCAATTTTTTTTTTGGGGGGGGCAGCATAGGTTGCTATGAAGTTTGATGGGTGGCTGAGAACGAGGGTCTTCTGATAGTCCCTCTCTAGCAGCAAGCCTCTTAAGAATTCCTTCCCAGCATTTCATCCTATTCGTTTCATTAACTGATATACTACTGCTTGCTTTATCAAAAACATCTGACAAAGTGTGGTTTGACATCTACAGGCCTTAATGAAAACGGGTTGATCAAGATACCTTTCCAACCATTAAAAATACAAAGCATCAATATAGGATCCCGACTGGAAGAAAGAGTGAGGTGGGCAATCCTAGCCAATTCTTCAGCGTAGACTTCAGGAATGCCTCTCCTATAGCTCCAGAACAGTCTTTCCTAAACTGGCACCTTCCATATGCTTTAGATAATAACTATGGGGCCAGTGGTGGGATTCAAATATGTGAACAACAGGTTCTCTATGTGGATGCCGCTTCCGGAAGTCCATTCTGGGCCTGGGCAACAAAAAAATTAGCTACCGGTTCTGCTGAACTGGTGCGAACTGGCTGAATCCCACCACTGTAATGGGGCTCATTGGCTATGACAACTATGATTAATTTCAATATCAGGTAATATATTTTCCAAAGAGTGCAATTCACTAATTATCGTCATCTAGAGTTTAAGTAATAAAATAACAAAAGGGAATGATTTCATCCTGATATATCCCAATTATGAGGTCAGACAGGGCCAGATCCTAAGGATTGAGAAATTGAAGCCTACTAACTGTAAAGTCATAAGATGGCTTGTTTGACTTGGCTTAGTACATTGTGTAGTCCCAATCTTTGCAGTTTATAATTAATGGCCTATATCTTCCAGATATATTAGATTATTATGCTTTAGGCAGTGAAATATGGTATAATTTCAACATGTGGCTTAGGAAGATGTGCAAATCCAACTACTGTATAAAATTACTGTTGGAATCATATATCACACTAATCTATAGTATGGGTAATCAATTTACTTAACATGGAATACTACATGGTAAGCCTTAAACCAAGGGTTATAAACCACAAAAAGGCTGGGACGATACAATATACTAATCTAAAACCAAAGAAAACATATTATGGTTTAAAGTAATGTGTGAAACAGATCAGTATGGGCATGAGCATCCATTGAAAAGCCAGTTTGGGCTAGGCTAAGGCACCAGGCTAGAAACCAGGTGATGTGAGTTCTAATCCCACTTTAGGCTAAGTTACCTTGGGCCAGTCATCCTCTCTCAACCCCACCTACTTCACAGATTGCTGTTGTGAGGAAAAGACGAAATACTAGATATGATCACAGCCTTGAGTTATTTATAAAAACAATAAAGGCAGGATATGTATAAATAAATAAACATAATCTGGTAATGCAGTAGTATTTTAAGCTATCCTTCCTTTCCTTTTTCTTCCTTTGCTTAGGAATGATCTTGCAAAAAGGCCCATCACAGCTTATAAAACTGCAGCTGATAAAAGTCTGGTATAATGTAGCAACAGCAGGATGATCTAACACCCTCCTCCCCCTCCCATCCCTAGAAACACAAATTCTGCACTTTTTCTATATTCCCATTAATCAGTGAGAAAAGGGGATTCTAGAACTAATTTTAAAAGAGCTCAAATAAAGCCTGAATAATTTGCATTTAGAGAGAGTGGTCCTTTTGGTTTAATTGGGTTTACTGAATCCATTTTAGATGTTGGCGATTGCTGCACGGATTGAACCTCTGCAGTCCTTTCCCCAAATGAAAGAGTAACCCTTGGAAACTAGTTGGCATGTAACACATTTCAATGCAGCATAATAGGGTAGTCGTGCAGGACTCTGAACTGAATGCGACACATTTCCTTAGTCATTTGTTTGTAGCTATAATGACCATCTTACCTTAGCTGGGATTCCAGGCGGATTCAACATTTGATACAACATGCATTAATAGGTTTCTTCTCCACCTTTAAGAAGTGGTCTGAATACGGTGCTTAAGAATATAGTTAACCTGTACATACTACAGCTAAATGAAATTGGAAGAAGAAATTCTTTTTCCTTCCTGCAGTATGTACGGAGATCTTGTTTAATTAGGACCTGTGACAGCAACTGTCACAAAAGACTTGAAGGACAAACCAGCCAGGAGCTGTATTGTTCAACAAAATAGGCACAGGAAATATTTGACACCCAATTCTCCTGCAATTCTGCGACGGCTGAATTCTTCTTCTTTTTTTTTAAAGTTTTTATTGGGTACAAAGGGAAAAAAAAGATTAAAAACATTGAACATGGTAAATCGTCTTTGACTGACATCTCCGTCTTGTCAGTCCATATTGTACATTAATTACATATAATATATCTATATACAACTATACATTTCTGGTCTCTGTCTTAACTTATATCTTTACTCTGACCTCCATTTTTCCCCCTCCATCTATAAAATTTATTCCATATTCGATAAAATTCTGTATCTTCCTGATTTTTTAATCATTTAGTTATCCTGTCTAGTTCTGCGCAATACATAATTTTCTTTATTAGTACTTCCCCACTCGGTACTTCCATTACTTTCCACTTTTGAGCAAATAGTATCCTTGCCGCCGTAACCACATGAATAATTAGATATGTGTCATCTTTATTTACATTTTTCTCTAGTAGTCCTAATAGTAATGTCTCAGGTTTGTATTGAATGTTTTGCCTAGTCATTTCTATTGCCAATTCCCAGACCATACGCCAATATACCTACATGTCCACCATACATGAAAAAGTGCCCTTTTCTTTTTTACATTTTCAGCACAGAGGTGAGTATCCGTTATACATTTTGGCTAATCTGGCCGGAGGGAGATGCCATCTGTAAACCATCTTATACAGGTTTTCTTTATATGATGTCGCCAGTGTAATTTTGTTATTTCATTCCCATACTTGCTGCCATTGATCCATATTTATATTATATCCTAGATCTATTGCCCACGTCACCATTGTTTCTTTAACCTGCTCCTCATATAGCTTATATTCCAACAAGTATTTATAAATATTTTTTATTTGTTTTT
Source organism: Protobothrops mucrosquamatus (assembly GCF_001527695.2). Classification (NCBI taxonomy): domain Eukaryota; kingdom Metazoa; phylum Chordata; class Lepidosauria; order Squamata; family Viperidae; genus Protobothrops; species Protobothrops mucrosquamatus. Next base: position 511,623 of record NW_015386435.1, read on the forward strand.
TCTCCGGGCCTAGCAATATTTTATCTAACCCCGTATCTTGTCTGTTAATACCCCATTCTTGCTTATCCTTCATATATCTTGCTTGTATCTGGAGATAAGACCACCACTCCCAGTCTATTCCTTGTTGTCTTAGCTCTTGTTTTTGTTTTAAATAACCTTCTTCTGTCAAAATGCCTTTATATATAATAGCCTTGTCTTTCCTATACAGATTGGGATACGTGATTGCCTCCAATGGCGATAACCAAGCCGGAATCTTTGTGTAATATTGACTTTTGACTATATTCCAGCTTTTTATTAATTCTTGCCGAACCTTATGTCTTAAAAAATATTGGTGGTTTCTGCTCTGCCCCGCTGCAACGGCTGAATTCAATGCCACCTAATAGTGACTAAACTATGTAATACTGGGTGCTTTCAAGAGGGCAATTCCTCATATTATTGTCGTGCAGCTATTCTTTCAGACTTTCCAGGGATTCTTTGACAAAGGTTGAACTGGTGCCCTGTTCCCTCCATTTCCAGAAGGAAAGTGGAATCAGATCCTATTTAACTCTGGCATGAGTTTGGATACCCCTTCCCAACCTTTAGGGCAGTTTAAGAAAAGCAAAACAGGCTTGCTTTTCACATTACTTAGCTCAGGGGTCTTCAAACTTGGCCTTTTTATGACTTGTGGACTTCAATTCCCAGAATTCCTCAGCCAGGCATGCTAGCTGAGGAATTCTGGGAATTGAAGTCCACAAGTCATAAAAGGGCCATGTTTGAAGACCTCTGACTTAGCTGCAGTGCTTTTTTTCTATAAAAAAAAAAAAAAAGGTGCCGGAACTCACACACGTCATACAACCCGCCTTGCCTACCCTACAAAGTTCCATCCAAAAAAGGTGCCGGAACTCCGTTCTGGGCGTTCTATGAGAAAAAAAGCCCTGCTTAGCTGTATGGCCTAAGTAATGTGAGCCTGAACCTTCTGTATTTTCGTCCCAAATGGATTTCTTAGGGATAAGAAAAAAAGAAAAGAGAGGGAAGGTCTAGGAAAATATCAGAGGTTAGAAACTTACTATCCCACCTCTTTAAATTAGTGTCTGAGGCAATATGCTTTAAACAGTTTTAATTGTACAGCTTTTCTAAAATGTGTTATTTTGATTTTATATTCTATTGAAAACCTTTGAGAGACCTCATTAATTAATTGGCAATGTAATAAATTAGATTTAATGAGAAAAGAAGGAAGACTATTTATTGATTATTGGCCATAGAGGCCAGTCAACTCCCAATGACTCTGAATGGCTTACATCACAAAAGTAGAGAGCAACTGAATGGCAGGAAAAAGACAAGTATGTCTGGAACAGGCAATCCAACACGTCAAAAGAAAACTAATGGAGGCTCAACAATCATTCCTGGGACCAAAACCAGGTTTTCAAAGATTTGTAAAACAGCTGCAGGGTGGAAATTGCATGGCTCTCTGGGGAATGATGTTCCACAAGGCAGGCACCATGACAGAGAAGATGTATTTCTTAGGACCTGACAGATTATACTGTTTAACTGAAGGGATCTGCAGCACAAATGGTCTTTCATACCTAGGCCCTATGCCATGAAGGATTTATAGGTGACAATCAACACCTTGAATTGCATCTAGAAGCTTTAAAAGGAATAACGCCACACAGTATGTCTATCACTGCTTGCTGTAGTTTCTGACTGGTATCCAAGGCAGTCCCATGTAGAGTGCATTGCAGCAGTTCCTCCGTGAGATCCATTTGTGAGGTCACTAAGGCATGAATGACTGCCTGAAAGACCTCTCACTCTAGGAATAGGCGCAACTAGCACACCAGATGGACCTGAGCAAAGGCCCTCCTGGTCACAAGTGCTCTCTGCTCACTAAAAAGATCTAGGCCCATTACTTTCTTTCCTTCTGTGAATACAGAACTGTATACAATCCCCTTCTACTCAATCCACCCTACGATTAAGAGGGATCAACGGCCAGGATTTTTCAAGATCTTTGATTTATTTTACGCATTGAAAGCTGTCTACAATTCCACAATAACTTAATTGCCTTCAACTACAGATTGGGAACAACTGCCCCTCAGGACATCAAGTGAGTCTCTCTCTTTCCCTCAAATGGACCCATATTTTGCCTTTTTCTCTTGTTTGACAAAGCGGGGTCTATTTTTCTACACGCAAAGGAGCAATGGTTCACTGTTTTCTCCAGCAAGATAATGGGAGTAGTACTAGATATGGGGCTTAATAGATGCCACACAAAACTGGAGTTGCATTTATATCCATACGTCACTTAAAAACCACCTTTCCAGATATATAAATACTACACTCGACAAGTCAAAGATGAATTATTTTAATTTCTTTCTCTCTGCTTCTCTTTTCCTACACAGGAATAGAATCTGCATATTATATTAAGGGATTCTGAAAACCTCAGATGTGAACAAATTATCCATCAATGAGGTTATCAGAAAGAATCCATCCAAATGTATAAAATACATTTACAAATGTATAAAATACAGTGGTAAATGCAACATTTGTGTTGCATTTACCACTTATTCAGAAAGGAAATCACATGTGTACTTATATTACAGAGACAGGGAACAGATTTTGCTCTTTTACTGATCAGTATTTCCCAGCTTATGCTCTCGTGACAGCTACTGCAAGTAGTTGTTGGTACAAGTGAAAATCTGAAAAAAGAACCAGCTTTTGAGGGGCCCTTGGTGCTCTCTGAGCTTGGTTGTTTCCTTGCAGATGTTTCATTTCCCAAACTAGGTAACATCATCAATGCTTGACTAGCACTGATGGTGTTAATTAGTTTGGGTAATGAAATGCCTGCAAGGAAACAACCAAGCTCAGAGAGCACCAAGGACCTCCTCATTTCAACCCTCAGCTACAAATATTCTTCTTTATTGGAACTAGCTTGTGTTTGAAGTAGCAAAATCTCATGATATTTTCAAATCTTGGGAAAGATTTTTGGTGTCGTTGCTCAGGATCATGCAAGGATTTATAAAGGAATGCCAACTCTTGGTGGGTTCCTTGTGCCATGGTGCCCATAAGAACTACACTACCAACTCCTGCTTATTTACTTGTTCTCAGATGTTTTAGATGACAATGTACTGGATCTACATAGAGAAATATGTTGGGAAGGGCTACTGTAACTGTCAGAACCAAGATAAAAATGTTTTTATAAAAACACGTCTCAAATTACAGGTTGTTCTTTTAGCTTTTAAAATGGAAACCTAGAATTGTGATGAATGTGCAGGTCCCTTTATTTTCTTATTTGCGTCATTCTTATTTCTATTGCTATTTCCTTTCCTCCCAGTAGTTTCATAGCAAAAAGGTAAAAAAAAATCTATGGGTTTCTACTAGTAGTATTTTAGATATGTTATGTGACTGGTATAATATATGCTAAAGATATATTTTCCAAGGAGCTTTTTGACACAACACACACACAGAAAGAGAGAGGGAGAAAGAGATATATATATACACACACACAGACACACAGAGAGAGAGGGGGGGAGAAAGAGATACACAGAGAGGGGGGGAGAGAAAGAATTTTAACTATACTGAGCACGTGTAAATGATTTAAGTAGGTAACTTTGGCAAGTAGATAACATTATACAGTTATAAGACTAAGAAATCAGCTAAGGTTGACTATGACCTTCCATTAAGTTTCGTGTTCATGCAAGAATATGTAATTTGATTATTTAACTTGTCACTTGTGTGATTTGTGAAAACACCCAGAATGTTTCTCAATTTTTACTTTATTTTTGAATTTTTTACAACCTTTTATATACAAGTTTTCTCTTTCTTGGGCCTTTTTTTAAATTATAAAACTGTTATTATATGTCAGGTGTTATTAACTCCTGACAAGAGTGTTTATGTGAACAAGGAGTAGAGTGCTTATTATCAATCCTCTTATTATTATTCCCTTAAGATAGCATATTTGCTTCCTCATGTACACAACAATATCTGGAGACTTAATTGCCACTCTGGGATGCAAAAAATAACTGGAAGCATCTACATTATCAACAAGAAGCAACGGAAAATGCCATTGATATTTCTTTATCTACAGATTTTTGCACTCAATGGAGGGCAGGCATCATATGAAATATCTATGCTTTAACAAAGTCTCAATCCTGTAAATGCTAACAGAAATCCTCCTTTTAAATTCTGCTACTCAACCTGACAATGATAAAAGCTGATGTTTACACACTCTCTTTGGACTTAACACCCAAAGTTCAATATATCACTAAAAAATTCTAGATAGTAAGAGTACCCACATGGAAAAATGTCTGGAGGAAAAGTTTTAATTCAAAATAGGGGTAAAGAACCTGAAATGAGTAGCAATATTAGACTTTTCAGGGGCAAAATAACCTCGCTTTTCTTGCCGGCAGTGCTTTGTATTGGTGGAAAATACTGGATCTAAGTTTTACACAAGAAAAATGGCTGGTATGAGAAATAGGCTGAGCGCCAACAGTTCTCAGGTCAGAATTAGTAGTTATGTAAACACTGGACAATTGCTCAGCTTCAAAGTCACCAAGCACCATGCAGTGAATGAGTCCATTAATTCAGGGGGAGCATGGGAATAAAAAAAAGGCAAAGAGGTGATGGCAGCATTGTGATAGAAGCCCCACCCCTTTTTTACAAGCATGCAGTGCATATACAAAAAGGGCAGGTCTTCCATCACAATGCCACAAACACCAACTTGTTTTCTTTTCTACATACCTCTGCAGACACAACCAGTGGGGGGGGGGACTGCAAAAAATGCCTGCAGGTTTGAATAATTTTGGATGTAAGAATCAGTTTACATAGGCCGTGGTCAATAAACTGTTTTGTTTGCTTCATTTTTATTGCCATAAAAATGTTGTAGGTTGTAATAAGATATTACATAAGTCTACAATTGTAGACTTACGACTACAATTGAGCCCAAAATTTACTAAGAAAGACAGGTGATGAGTTGTGTCTCATTTTAACTACCATTTTTGCCACAGTTGTTGAGTAACTCACTGCAGTTGTTAAATGAGTCATACAGTTGTTAAAACAAATCTGGCTATTATCCCCATTGACTTTGCTTGTCAGAAGCCTGCTGGGAAAGTTACAAATGGTGATCACATGACCTTGGGACACTGCAACTGTCATAAATACATGCCAGTTGCCAAGTGACCCAATTTTGATCACATGACCCTGGGGAAGCTGCAATATTCCTAAATGTGAAAACTGGTCATAAGTCACTTTTTTCACTGCCATTGTAACTTGGAATGGCCACTAAACAAAAGATTTTAAGTTGAGGACTACCAAGATAGAAGTATGTCTCTGGTATTTCTTCTGAATCCTAACCAAGTGGTGTCAAGTCAGAGCCATCAACTGTTTCTATTATCTTTTTTTTTCCAGTCTCCCCAGAATGTCTAATCTCGTGACTGTATAACACCTCAACAGGCCAAAACCAAAATAAATGTTATACTAGAAACACCACACAGAATTGTGGAAGGTTATACAAATCTCTAGCCATGTTTTTAAACCATAATTAAACCTACAATCCCATTATACACTAGAAATTGTTAACAAGTTTTTACATGTTGGCAGTCCAGTATCTTACTAAATAAGTAGTACGGTAATTAATGTCAAAGTCGACTCCTGGTGACTGAATGGACACATTATTGTTTGGGCTTTTTGGCATCAATACAAAAACCTCCAGCTTTGGGCTAAAAACATTTGAAGATCCAGTCAGGAGTAGTAACAAGAGTTTTATACCTGTTTACTTCAATCTAGCTTTTTTTTCAGATTTTGGTAGCTTAACTATATGGAAATGGCTTTGCCATTACCTTTTTGCAGGATATTTTTGGGATCGTTTAATTTAACCTACAGGCTTAGTTTTCCTTGGTGAATTCCTGATAAATAATGAAAAACAAATGTCGAATGAAAGAATGCTAGCATAATTGTACAGCAGAATTGTTAATATAAAAACAAGTCAAGAGAAGCATATTATGTATTCATTCTTTCATCCATTCAGAATAATAGAACAGAATAACAGAGTTGGAAGGGATCTTGGAGGTCTTCTAGTCCAGTGGTTCTCAACCTTTTTAATGCCGCGACCCCAACCGGTCGTAAGTCGAGGACTAAACCGGTCGTAAGTCGAGGACTAAACCGGTCGTAAGTCGAGGACTACCCAACCGGTTGTAAGTCGAGGACTTTCCCTGCCCGGGAGCGGCGCGCATGCGTGGTTCCGCCCCCTGCGCCGGCCGAGGTGTAGCTGGCAAGCGGCAGAGACGGAGCAGGCTGACCACCAGCTGGCCCAGCCCAAGGGAGGTAAGGCACCCACCGGAAAAGGGGAAAAAATGGCGGACAAAAAAAATGGCGGACAAAAAAAATGGCGGACAAAAAAAAATGGCGGACAGCCTTGCTTGGCGACCCCCGTGAAATGGTCGATCGACCCCAAATGGGGTCCCGACCCACAGGTTGAGAACCACTGTTCTAGTCCAACCCCCTGCTCAGGCAGGAAACTCTATACCATTTCAGACAAACAGAGCATTCACAACTTCTAGAGGCAAGATGTTCCACTGATTAATTGTTCTAACTGTCAGGAAATTTCTCCTTAGTTCTAGGTTGCTTCTCTCCTTAATTAGTTTCCATCCATTGCATTCCTTCCTATCCAGAGATTTTTTATATTCATCTTTTCTATAAGGATGAAACTTAACGGGCCCCAGATGGCAACTAATTCCAGAGGGATGAGGCTATTGCAGGAAACATCCTTAATCAAATATGAGACACTAGTCCCTTTCAATTACCTTACTATATAGTCAGGTACATACAGTACAGTTAAAAGGTGCCTTCAATTAACCATATAAGACTCAAAGGCTTTAATGTTTAAAGGTTAAAAAAACAATCCCTTCTGGACTAATTACATTACTGTAAGATTTGCATTATAGTTCTGAAATGGTTCAATCCTTCAATTTTATCTTCTTGGCTTGTTGAAATTGTTATTTATGAAAGATTTGTAAAATTATTTTGTAGGGAATATAGATCTATTCAAGGGTTACTCCATGTCTGCACTGTGAAGGGGTTTAGCCAAAATGCAAACCATTGATTTGATTTGTGTGGTCTGAGTATACATAGTTACTACTCCCATTTACATTGGTTGGTTTTATAGAAATAGAAGGCCAGTTTGGATATGCCTTTAATTTGATCCATCCAGTGTAATGGAATGTGTGGATGACCTTGGGGGATGAGGAAAAATGATGGGGACAATCAAGATGAGAGAGGGAGGAGACTGCAGTCACTTAACTGTCAGAGAAATAAATTTAGGAAGGACCCGCCCTAATTGATCTGCCAATTAAAAGTGGCGGGGGAGGGAGGGAGTTTGTACCTTCAGATTTGCAAGATTCTGTTAATGTAAACTTATAAGTAGATTTTGTTCATCTAGTCATGTCTCTGATCTGGTTTACCCGGGAGGATATTTTATTTTAAAAATATCTTCTTTTTAGAAATGACTTCTCTAAGTAAATTTGAATATGAATCCTTCACAGTGCAATTCTTTATATGCTTACTAAGAGAAAGCCATCCAAATGATTCTAATTAAGCTTTTTCCTAGGTAAATAGAATTTCAGTGACAATTTTCCCTTCCAACACTGAAACATTATCTCATGATCTAAATTCTAAATCTATTCATCTTAAAATTAAGGGAGGGAAAAGAATTCTCCCAATGTATTTCTTTTTTTCTAAGTCAAAGAATTATGGAAAATGAAAGCCAGCCTATTTTTCTCCAAAGGGAAAAAAAACCAATGGTCACAGGCCTACTAGATTTCAAATATTCTCTTATCCAGATCTAATTATTATCCTATTTAATATTTTGCATTGTCTGCCTAAAATTCTAAAATAATTTGGTTATGAAGACTTCTTTTATGTATTATTCTACCTTCTAAACATGATTTTAATTTTTGTTTTCCTATAGAGAATTTTAAAAAGGAAAAAGGACACAAAGAAAAAAAAGAAAAATGCATATTGTAATAGAGATTGAAAACTGTTCAGTTATTATATCCTTGCCTATCGTGCATTACTGACTGTGATGGCAATATGTCACATTTTACTGGAAATGGTCTTTTATTTGAATGCCTATCAGAGTATAGTCATGTCCTTGAAGACATCCTATATTTGAAGGACTATCTGGGACAAATGGGATTTTAGAATAAAGTATTATAAGGAGGGAGATCTATTTTTCTGAAATTTCTAACAAACCTATATCATAGGCAACCAATTAACTAAGCACACAGGTCACCCTCTTACCCAACTTAGATGGGCTAATTATTGTTAAATGTTTATCTAGGTGCATCATTATAAATGAATATATACAAACACATCTAAGCAAGCACTAATCCCCATTCTTTTTTACCGATGCATTTCCTTTTCTTTGGCAATGTATAAGTCAGTGGTGGCGAAACTATGGCACAGGTGCCAGAAGCGGCACTTGGAGCCCTCTCTGTGGGCACGCACGCCATTGCCCCAGTCCTAGGCCTTCAGCTGGGTTTATAAAACCTTTTTGCTTTAGGCCTCCGCTGCCGTGTGCAAAAAAAAAAAAAGGTTCAATCAATCAGTCAATTTCAACTTCTCACGGGAAAAAAAAAAGATCTTGCAAAGTTGGAATTGATTGATTGAACTTTTTAATCCCACCCAGTCTGCCGTTACCACTGCAGTCACGCCCACCCAATGGGCCACACCCACCCAATTGGCCACACCTAGCCGTGGGCCACACCCACCCGGCACCCAACAATGCATAAGTGGGTTTTGGGTTGCAGTTTGGGCACTCGGTCTCTAAAAGGTTTGCCATCACTGGTATAAGTTGTTGTAGGAGGAATCCTGTGTTAGTCTATGATGGCAAGACATCAGGAGTTTGGTAGCACTTTTGGGGATTATCAAACTGTATTAAAAGACACTGATAAGGCACTTGTAATCTGTCTCACATGTCCCCTGCATCTGTAATAACCAACCAGGCTGCAACTCACAAAAGCTTCTGCCTTTTAATCAAATTAGACAACTCATGACCTGTTGAGTCATTCTTTCAGAGATATTTCCTTACCAGATTCCTCAGTGCCTTGAACAATGACAGGACTTCTAGTGTACTGCCTTCCCTGGAAAAGTTGGGATATATTCAGAGATGCATCTGCTTTGAAAATAATCTGTGTTGAACTGTAGAGCACAAACACAGCATAGAAAATTATGGCATTTTGTATTACGTCATAAACTGTTTTATGATAATTTTAGGTCATATAGTGTTTGCCAATTTTCAATTCCACAGGAGTCATAGGTCTCGGATTTTGAACACATTCTGTACGCTAGCTCATTTGAGGTACCTTGGTTCAAAAATTGTTGCCCTATGATGCACCTTTTTACCCAGTTAAATGGAATGGGAATGAGACTTCTAGTAGTATATGGATATTAGTTGAAAAAGGTGCTACCAGATGTCTTACTGAAGTCTTGCAATGCGCACATTTCCTTGTTTTCTTTTCAAATGCCAGAAATATATCTTTCAATTTATATAATATGTTATAATATATCTTTCCCTTTGGATATATTTTTTCTCCTCCTGTCATATTTTGGCACTTGAGGAAGATTTCGCTATTTATCACACAATCTTCCCTGAATTTACTTTAAGATGATTCTAACAGGTGTTTACTGACAGACTATATTCTTGCACGTCCATAATGCATTCACGAAATTGATACTGGGGCAGTCTTCAGGAGTCTGGTTGACCCCTTTTTCTTTTTTTAATTTTGCATATTATTCCAGGAAAGTACCTCAAATAATATATGGAATCAGGTGACTTCCAGTTTCTACATAAATGATTCCACAATTTAATTATAATGAAAAGAACTTTAGAACCTGATTTCTGGAAGGGAAATAAGAGTGAAATCACAAAATGAACCAAATTTAGTTCAAAGCTAGCATGAAGAAGCAAGAGGCAAATTAATCCAAAAATAGATACTTCTTGCTTGAATTTGAGGATGTTTTTAGATTATTCCTGCTGGCAGAGAGAAATCAGGTTGGGTTGAAGCCATTTGTAGAATTTCAGTGTGCCAATTTCCAAAGCTGACCAGAATTCTTATTCATATAAAGTTTCTATTACACAAATAATTAAAATCAGATTTTTATTGTCCCTCTGGAAAAACGTACTTTTGAGTTAGAAATCTCTCTCTTACTGTCATTTGGATTATGAATCCAGTCAGTACAAAAACATGACAAGTGCCTGGTGTGCATATAATATACATGTTGTTTTTATACATGTATGCCCTTCTAAACATGCATGCAAAATCGCTCCCTTTTTGTAGGCTTCCCAATTTCAGCAGGAAGCTGAATTAGAATTTAATTGTTAGTTGGAATACTTGGAAAGCATTTAGCAATATTTTACAGACAATAAAACACTTGACATTCCAAAGCACAGCTATTTGGGAGTTATAAGAACAAATGTTATGAAATATTCATGGAATGGATTGCCTAGATTAAAAAACAGTGCCAAATTAAGTTGATGAATTCACTCAACATTTGGTATCTAGGGAAAAAGGAAAAGGGTTGGGACCTAGACTGAACATTAAACCATCTCTGTGGTCCCCCCCCCCCCCATATAGAAGAGTGAACTTACTCAAAGAAGGCATGTTTAGGAATCGAATGATCCTAATTCACCTCGAACAAACCTCTCCTGGTTCTCTTTTGCAGATTCATTTCCCAGCTCAGATAAGGCATAGCTCCATCTGTTTTATTTTATAGAATTCTATTATCCATCTTTTTATAATTGTTATATATTATCCTACAGCTAGAATTATTCTCCAAACATAAAGGTTCTTGAAATTTAGAGGGGAGAAGAAGCTAAAAGACACACACAAGCGCACACACAAATATATGTAAAAATTGTTTTTGATTCTAGTTTAAGAGGTCTTAGGTGAGGACACAAACTCACAACGTCAGGGTGCAACTCAGCCAAAGCAGCAAAAAGCTTTTTTAGCAATTATAATTCTTAACCTGTGTTTAAAGTTTATTTGGGATTAGATTAAAGAGTTTTATAACAACTATCAATTGTGATGGTTTATGGTTTATTTCCTGGAAGGAAAGAAAGGTAAGTGAATGTATCCTTTTTAAAAAAAAGGTTTTCACCTTGTTCACTCACAAACGGGCCTAAAAGTGGCTATGTATGTATAATCAAATATGTCCCACAACCCAGTTAACAAGCACATGCGCACTGCCATTTTAACTATTTGTAATTCAGAGTTTTAGGACTATTACCTCAATAAAATAAACCATTATTCTGGATTTTAAATGTTCCATAAACTTTGATTCCAAATTCCAGTTCCCATAAAGCAAAAACTGTAGTTGGTCCAGATTTTGATAATATGGTAACTTTAGCTTATCAAAATCTGAAGCAATGATAATTTATGATGAGATGGTAGTAAAATAACAGTATACATACTTTTTAATTGAGCTTTTTGGCTTAGTGTGTGATGAAAACACAGCGAGTGTGAATCTATTAGATCTAATTCCAAATCAGATTACAAACTCTGGAGAATTCAAGACATTATTATCTTCCTTTAAGGCTTGTAATTTAGGACTAACGGCTGCAGCAGTTAAAATACAACCAGCATCTCTAAAGTAACTGTTTCCGCTTTCATATTAAGAGTGATCTGGTGTTTTACCATGAGTTTAGCAATGATGTAAGATGTTATTTTGCAGATATATTATTTCATAAAGCTTTCTATACATCTTAGTAACAATGCTTATGATGATAAGCATCTTTTGTTCCTGAAAACCTTTTCAGTTGTAACAATTTTGAACCGTTGGAAGACAATGATTCATCTGGTATGAGGAAATTGCTCAAAAGTAACATGGAATGACAATAATAGCAACAACTCAATATTCAAATAAGGCGTGAATGCTTACAGAAGATCCATTAATATGATTTGGACTTACAAATCAATCATAGCACCACCAAAGAGCATAAAGGTAGAGCAATGATGAGTTTTTTGATGCCTTCAAGTCAGCCTTGATTCCTGGCAATTGCTTGGACAAGTCCCTGTAGTATTCTTACTAAGATTTTTGGTTTGCTACTCCTTAGGGCTGAGAGAGAGAAACTGGCTCAGAGACACCCAACTGGCTTCAGGCCTAAAATGGGCTTAGAACTCATCTCCTAAATTCTAATCTGATGTTTTAAACCAGGAGTCCCCAATTCGCGGTCTGTGGACCAATACTGGGTCGTGGCATGCCAGCAACCGGTCCGCACAAACAAGCAAAGCCCCATCTGTGAGATGCAGGCAGCACACAAAACCACGCCCCTTCTCCACGGAACTGGTCCCTGCTGCCCAAAAGATTGGGGATCTGTTTTAAACCACTACACCAAACTGGTTCTCAAAAGGATAGTACCAATTCCAAAATATGAGGATTTTTTAAAAATTACCTGTGAATTGAGGAAGGCCCTCTTATACTTTTTGATAATAAAATAATCAAATGAAACAAAGAATGGGAAGATATAATTGCTGAAAAACTTGAATGCCTTTGAAAAATAACCTAATTTGTTGCTTATGGTTTTGTTTGTAAGTCTATGGTTTTGTTTGTAAAATTAGTTTGTGTAGGAAATAGTGGTCCAAAATTGCATTATTAACAATTCAAATAGATCCTCAGCATGCTAAATGGTTGGTACACTATGATAACACTAAGGAGCATGACAAGATGCTTCCAAGATGAACTAAAAAACTATCTTACAGGCTTGAGGAAGTAACTAATTGCTTAATATTGGCAACAATTTATTAACACATGCTAAAGAAAATCAAATGCCAAAAAATTACATCTTGCTTGCTTCCAATTTGCTACACCATATATCTCAATCTTCTTGCATCCATACAGATTAAACACCAGATCAATAATCTATAAGGGTTGAATGAAAAGTAATGCCTTTGATGTTATACATTTGCAGCCAATGCACTAGAACCTTTGATGAGTCTTTTACATCTGTTCTTTTACTTCAGTTGGCAGGAAACTTGTGAGAAAACATTGTGTTGCTATTGTTTGTGATATGGAAGCTTGCAGTGAGTGCTTGCCAGTGTACCTTAAGCAACACACTGCAATTTAATTGATAACCAAAGCAGTTCCTCCAACTGAAATTCACCCATGAATGCAAATTGTCTACGGGGACGAGTATGAAGACATGAATACTGTGTTTTCCTGGGCCAAAAATATAAAGATGGTGAACCAGGAAGACCTGATTACATGATCAAGAATGAGGTAGATAATTTGTGAGAGCAGCCAATGAGTTTGACATGAAAAAGGTTGTTAAACTGATTAAGGAGAATTGGTGGCTCACTCAGAAGGAAAGTGTTATGAAGCTTGGCTTTTCACAGTAAGGTGTGGGTTACAGGAGGTTCTCAACTTAGGACCATAATACAGCCTGCCATTATGATTATTAAGTCATGATGGTTGCAAAGTAAGTCAACATGCAACCAACCCTGTTTTACAACTTTTGTCGCAGTCCTTAAGCAAACCCATTGTTTGTTGGGGCATTTTTGCTGAAAACTGGAAGTATATGCTGTTTTTTGCAAAAACCTTGTAAATTGCAGTCGTGTGACTACAGGCATAAATGAAGGCAGATTGCCAAATGTCTGAAATGTGGTCATATGACTGCACGGGGTGGCAACGGCCATTAGAACCAGATCATAAGTACTTTTTGGAGGTCTGTTGTAACTTTGGTTGCTAAGTGACTGTTTTTAAGTCAAGAACGACCTATACATCTTTGATGTTGTTCAATCTTGGAAGGTTTTTGTAAGATATGTTCCTTGAATGCTGATAGCAGAAGTGAAACCTTCAAGAGCTGAAATTTGTCAGCAATTATTATGTTATAAAGTTGAGGGATTTCTTTACTGCATTTTGACAGCCAACAAAACAGCGTTCAATATTCTTTTATTATAGCTTATAACAATAAAGTAGAGTTCTTATATTTCTTAGGGTGACAGATGATGGAGTAGATACAAGTTACAAAAACTTCATTTCAAGGACAGTCTTCTGGTTTCATTTATTACAATCTCCATATTTAAACAAATTATGGATGTGGAGGCATTACTTTCCATTCAACCCACATATAAAACAATAGCAATTCCTACCAGGTTTTAGTTAAAGATAGTTCTGAATTGTGTGACAAAGTAGGGGCATCTTTTGATTCAGTTATAGGTGGGGGCTACATTTCAGGATGGGTTTCCTATTTACTCCGATAATAGGGAGGTTTCTATAAAGGCACTACACTGCATTCACAGATTTCTGCTGAACAATTACATAAAAAGACAATCTTAGAGCTTTAAAAAAAAATACCCCAAGAGAAGAAAGATATAAACACATACAAAATACTCAGTTTTTCCACCTTGTCAATCTAAAATTGCCAAATCCAGCCAACCCAAATCATTTAGGGTTTTCCCTCTCCCCATAAACCTGTGGCTGTATAAGTGTGTGTGAATAGTGACTAGAAGCCGGTTTTAAAAAGGAAAGAATCAGAAAAAGAAACTATTGATTAAAATGACCTGCCTATACAATATCTGCATATATGCAATTAATCTCCCCTCTGAATATACCAGTCACACATAATTATCCCACACATAATCACACAAATGTATAAGTACATCTTCCACTCCCTTCTATCAATCTATTAATATATAATACATCTCACATAGTTAAGCAAGAGTTCTTTCCAGCTCTTGATGATAGCAGTTGCAGAGCCAACCTTGTATCCCAAAATCTTACCATGTCTGGAGAAAGAAGCCAAATTAAACATTTGGTTAAACACTTGAAAGGGACACTGTTGGGAAATGCCACACTTTGAACTAGAGCAGAATATAAAATAACAGAGTTGGAAGGGACCTTGTAGGACATCTAGTCCAACCCCCTGCTCAAGCAGGAGACCCTATACCAGTGGTGGCGAACCTATGGCACAGGTGCCAGAGGCGACACTCAGAGCCCTCTCTGTGGGCACACGCACCGTCTCCCCAGCCCTGCCTCCTCCCACGGCCCCCTCCTCACCAGCAGCCCCCCCAAGAGTTGCCCCTAGGTTCAGCCCACATGAAGCAGCAGAGCCAAGGATATGGTAGCTGGGCAGCGGAGACAAGACTCCACCCTTGCGCCCTGTTGCGCGCAGATGATGCTGCGGGGCACGGACAGAGGGCATGACCACCATGGCGCTACTGGGCTGCCTAGGTGATCTGTGGCGGGCTGTGGAGGTGGTGGGTGGCCCAGTGGGCAGGGCAGAGCGGGGACGGGTGGGGGGGCAGTTTTGGGGCACTCGGTCTCTAAAAGGTTCGCCATCACTGCCCTATACCAATTCTGACAAGTGCCTATCCAGTTTCTTCTTGAAAGCCTCCAGTGATAAAGCACCTACAACTTCTGAAGGCAAGCTGTTACGTTGGTTGATTGTTCTCACTGTCAGAAAAGTTGTCCTTATTTCTAGATTGAATCTCTCCTTGATCAGTTTCCATCCATTGTTCCTTGTCTGGCCTTCAGGTCCTTTGGAAAATAGATTGTCCCCCTCCTCTCTCTGACATCCCCTCAAATATTGGAACACTGCTATCATGTCACCCCTGGTCCTTCTCTTCACTAAATTAGCCATGCCCAGTTCCTGCAATTGTTCTTCATATGTTTTAGCCTCCAGGCTCCTAATCATCTTTGTTGCTCTTCTCTGCACTCTAGTTTTCTAGAGTCTCAACATCATTTTTATAGAGTGGTAGCCAAAACTGGATGCCATATTCTAGGTGTGGCCTTGCTAAGGCTTTATAGAGTGGTATTAGTACCTCACATGATCTTGATTCAATTCCTCTGTTAATGCAATTTAGGATTGCTTTGGCTTTTTGGGCTGCTGCTGCACACTGCTAGCTCATATTTTGTTAATTGTCCACTAGGACTCCAAGATCCCTTTCACAGTTAGTGTGAGAAAGTCAGATATCCTGGATGAAGGCAATGGCCAATTATTTCTGTACTGTTTTCAAGGAAACTGCCTAGATAAGCCTATGAAGTCACCAGGAGTTGAGTCCAACAGTTAGGAGACTGCCCCATTTGTATTTTTCTATGCAGGCTCTCCTCAATTGCAATCTGGAATGGATTTCCTCTGCTCTCAGCTAAGATGCAGCCCCTCTAGCTTACAATTATTCCCTTCACTTCCTTTCTTTCTGTATTTAAACTTTAAATGTGCAACTAGCAGATGAAACAACATTGTAAAGGCTTAAGTTGACAAAGCTGGAATGAAGAGCCTAAGACCAGATAAGATCTTTTCAAAACATAATGCAAGTGCCTTCCATGTCAAGAAAGAAGGAAATGCATTACCACACGAGAGCAGGAAAAGGAGATTTAAACCTGAAACTGTTATACTGTATATACTGAGCTGGATCTGACAGTAGCTGAATTGCCTTATTATTGGGACTTCTGGTTACTGCAATAAAAGCAATTAAGCCATTTGAGCCTTGTCCTTGATGTTCTTGCTGCTAGCTCAGGAAAAGCTCACTTTGTTGTAATAGAACTTAATTTCTGAGAATACATGCAAAATGTTATAGTTCTGTTTGGAAGACTGATTGTTAATAGCCAGCAGTTGATATTTTCTCATAAGGAGTTAATATTGGCTGATATTAGCAGATTCCCTTGAGGATTAATCATCAGAACTATATAGAGACAATTCCTCTGCTAAGGGAATGTTTTAATGTGAAGATTTTTGTGAAATTAAAAATATATATATAGGGAAAATGACAGAAAGAAACTGAATTCGTGTGAAAGCCATAATGTGGTTTTTGTGGTATAAGCTTAGCAAAATGTATGAACCCAGTTGGAGAAAGTGATCCCTGGCAGTTGGGTAATTAATCTCTACTTAAGCATCTCAACTAAAGAAAAATTTGCACTTTCCAGAGGCAGTCTGTTCCACTGTCAAACAGTGCTCAATATTAATACATTTTCCTTAATGCTTAGTTAAAATGTTGCTTCCTTTCCACTTTCATTTTGTTTTTTGTATGATGTACTGTTTTCCTAAGAAGCAACAGCAATATATATGAGTTTTGAAAAGAAATAACCTTATTTATTACAAAGTTTACATTGCATTTAGTATAATACGTCGTTTTCACTCTCCAACAGAGTCAGTCAGCTAGATTCTAAAACCAATCTTGATCAATTCTCATGAATACATATATGCTCAGGTTTTAAAGGGATAGGGTACTGTTTTTATATCTTTCCTTAAAAAAGTAATTGGTATTCTACTCTGCATATTGAGCTTGATCTCTGTGGAACCAATCAAGACTGGTTTCTAATAATAGTTTCACCCTTTTTAGGCCTCTCATCCAGTTTGTTGTTGCTTCTTCAGGTCTCACTTTCCTCAGGAATAAATTACAAATACCTTTGTTATATCAACAGAAGCACCATTCTGAATTAATACTTTATAAATTGAAGGAACGTTCTTAACAAAACACATCTGCTTTTTGAATCCAGGAATTGCCTCTGAAAATATGAATATAACTGAGTTTTTAATACATGAAAATACTTCAGAACAATTAT
>NW_015386435.1:529753-549713 GCF_001527695.2 Protobothrops mucrosquamatus
TCTTATTGCCTATTGGTATGGAGCCTCTCTAGGACACTGTCTTGATTTCCGAAGCAGTTAAGAACTAGTTAAGTCCTTAAACACAAGTCTGTATTATAGCTATTCAGTGGGGTGGGGAATTACTTTAACCTCAAAGAAACTGTGTCTATTTGAAGCAAAATCTAACTTCTGTGGGGATAGTGGATGCATCAATCAACCCTTTCTTCTTTTTTTGTACAACACATTAACCTCCCAATCAAGTGGGTCATGTGAAGAGGAACACTGTGACATTCTTAATTTATAGAGTTTCTCTAAACCAATTTTGTAAGGTATCCCAGGTTTAGGGGAAAAAATGCCTGAATGTATTCTAACCTGTAATTAGAATCTCACTGTCCTATCTTAATAGGTGATCTTAATATAGTTAGAAAAATAATCTAGAACAATCTTTTCTGCTAGAGTAAATATAATCAATAATTATATACAATAGTTCTTATATTGCATCACCTACTAACCTTTTTTTTGTTTTAGGGTTGATATATTCGGCATATTTTACATTAATAAACATGTTCAAATTCAGTACTCATGTTTGGTCAGTATAAGTCTGAGTCTCCCTTTTGCATTTTTTAAAGTCTTGATAGCCCTCCTGAATATATTATCTAGTTTCTCTTACCAATTTGGGATGTAACATATGAAAACTCACCCATCCTACCTTCTGTTAACTAAAGATTTTACCAATCTTTATAATGCATAATAAAACAGAACATAGAGACAATATAGTGATGACTCTAAACAAATTTAAACCTACTTCAAATATGACTCAGTAGTTTGGTCATGGATATTAGTAAGAATCAATAAATTTGGTCAATTGCACTGGGCAAAGTTCCACAATCATCAAATTTTACCAGGATTAAAATTCAGCTTCTGCAATTGCAACTGAGAAGAACATTATGTGAAATCTGACATATATACTAGCTAGACATTTTCTAACCATAGTTACCAAAGGCTTGCTGTGACCATTTTCAAACTTGAATATATAAAAAGTTGACTACATAAACATAATACTTTTTCCATCCATAGGCTGAGCTTGAACATTTTTGTCCATGTTTCCATCTTTGTTACACTTCTGTACATGTTACAAACTTCCAATAATCACTTATACATGAATGTTATTCGAGAACTATTTTTAAAGGACAAAGGACAATTTGATCTATCTGCTATTGCTATCAAAATGCCTAAGAGCGGCGGTTGTTTCAAATAACTTTTTTAGCTTTGCAAAAGCCTTGCATCCATCCCATTTTTTTGTTTCTTTCTTTCTTTAAATGAGAATTCTAAGGTTATTATGTGCTTTGCCAGGATTTCAATATATCCGCTTGCTGGGGGTGATGCATTCCAGATTACTCTTATTCTCACTAGATCAATTTGCATCCCATTTTCCAGGTATTATTTCCCCCAAGTAGGTGAGTCTTTTTTATTCTGAATGTACATTCCTGCTTTTTAAATTTCAGACTGTCTGCTCAAGCCCTCTCTAGAGTTTGTTATAACATCTGATCATATTCTTCTTTACTTTAGCTTCTACCAGAATATATTTATCCTCACAGCTGGAACCTCATCATATATTGTACTTTTCTATAAAATACTTTTGGAGCAAATTTTAAAGCAAACCACATCACAAGAAAATAGTGTCCTACAAATATGTATTAAAGATCATGTCTTTGACCCACTTTAATATTCAGGAATCTATCCAAATCCTAAAGTTGCATCCAGAACTAAAGAAAATATTTTTCATGAATACTTCCATGAAAATATCTTGAGGGCAATGAGAAATGCTAATTTTCTGTATATTAATTTCATTTATTCCGAGACATAGCATGGCAGGGATTTTTTAAACCTGTTATGACAAATGAATGTATTCTATTAGTCAATAGTTTTCGAAGTAACTATTTCCTTTCAGCTTTGCTTAATCTGCACATTTAATAAACATTGCGTCTATACCCAGACCTGTCATTTATGAAAAGGACAGAATCTATTTGATTTGAGAACTTTTGGCAGGTTGATCCAAAGCAACCAAAAACTAATTTTGTTTTGCCCACATTTTACCATGTTGTCAATTAGGATTAAATGGGAGACCTTGTTATAGGCCTTATAGAAGGATCTGAATGTAGCAGACAGGATGGTATTGGAAATCAATAGGAGTTAGCAGTTCAGCAAGTTGTGGAAGCCCTTAGAATGGATTCATTTAGTGGGTCATCCAAATATCTGGAAAAGTGGATATTTCTATCTCAAAATGGGAGACTGGACTATTTGTATGGGAGCATGGGCACTAATTCATGCTGGTTGTACAAAAAGAAAGGGCAAATCTATTTGAAAGTGAATATATGTAACAGGATCAAAAAACAAATTGTGGACAACAAATCGTAAACATGTTGTAGAATCTACAGGTTTACAATCAAGGTAATTTTACAGACTCCTGCCCTATAATTTGTTTTAACAGCTGTTATTATAAAGGTGATAACAGTGGCAAAGCTTTGCTTTGGATATTCAAATAACATCAGTAGCCTGTAGAGTTTATTACTGAGCTTGTACATCATATGAGAATTCTCTTACTTTACTAATCTATATACTAGATAGTAGTATCTAGATTAGACTATTGCTATATATTATCCTATTAAGATGTGTTCAAAAACTGCAGCTGATCTAAAATGTGGCAGCAATATTAATGGGATTTGTTTGCTACTAATCTGGGCTGCGAAAATCTGGATGACAGTTAGATGGTAGCAAAGAAAGTAGCCATCCAGATTTTTGTAACCCAAATCAGGTAGCCCCTAGTTTCATGGCTCATAAATAAACCAACTATCTTTGTGACCTACTGCTTTTAAATCCAATTTAATTCTCTTTCTAACAGTATAATGGATTTCACTGGTAGAGCAATTATTATTATTTTTTCTTCTCTTCCCTGAAGACACACATATCGTTCAGGGGACTCTTGGGAGCTTATTTGGAGTGCATGTCGAGATTGCACAGGGAATGAGAGGAACTGTATTTCCAAGATTTGTGAACATAAGCCCACCATGTAACGTTGGATGGAATCTAATCTTATATTTAAACATCCAAATGAGGTATGATTAATTGAGCTTGCCCTAGCCAGCAGACCCTGTGAAAAATATGTTGGGGAATACCGTTCAAACATTTTTTGCACTACGGGTAGTCCTCGATTTACAACAGTTGGTTTAGTGACCGTTCGAAATTACAACAGCACTGAAAAAAGTGACTTATGACCTTTGCAGCATCCCCATGGTCATGCGATTTACATTTGGATGCTTGACAACTGGTTCATATTTATGATGGTTACAGTATCCTGAGGTCATTTGATCACTTTTTGTGACCTTTTGATAAGCAAAATCAATGGGAAAGCCAGGTTCATTTAACAAAGGTGTTACTAATTTAAACAACTGCAGTGATTCGCTTAACAAAATGTGGCAAGAAAAATCATAAAGAATGGATTCATTTAGTGGGTCATCCAAATATCTGGAAAAGTGGATATTTCTATCTCAAAATGGGGCAAAACTCAACGAATTTCTCGCTTAGCAACATAAATTTTGGATTCAATTGTGGTCCTAAGTCGAGGACTACTTGTGTTATATCACTTCTCCTTCTTTGGATAGATCTGCCATTTGAAGCTTGGCAGAGCAGCAGAACTTTAGAGAAAGAATATTCTATATAGTGGTCCCTAATATTATTTCCTACATGTAACTTAATGCTTACTATTTTTAAGCCACTCAGCAATATCTTTCCTGTTATCATGAGCATTTAATGATTTTTGTATGATTCTGTCAAAAGAATCTCCCTGAAATATTCTCAGCTGCTTTTATTCCATTTTCTATTATATTCAGTGGTTTTTAATAGGTACAGGAAAAATGTCAATTTTTGCACCTAAATAAATCTTCCCATTTCAACATAGGCACAGAAGGGAGTAAAAATCTGAATCATGAAAATGCAAAAGGTGGCTGGTATTCCAAGTTAATTATTGCAGAACAATGTGATTGAGAATCATATCTGCCCAATCAAAATCAGCCAGACTATTCATAGCCATCTGGCAGCGATTTCTAAATTATCAGGTGAAAGGTTGGCTGAGTAATGTCCATACATCTACGGTAACTATCGAGGTCAAGCTGTTGGTTTTTTAAAAAAACAAACAAACAAACAAACAAACAAACACTAGTGTGTGTCAAGATGATCCTAAATATTGTCCTCCTGGGTAAGACCCAAAATCTAATGTAGCATACTGTTCCTAGCAGTTGTCATACAGATTTCCTAAGAGGTCAGAAAGCAGAGAAAATGGCAACCTGCTTTTATTGATCATATCATTTGGCATTCAAAGGTATATTGCTCCTGAACATAGCCGCTCCACTCATGATCGATCTTCTATTAATTTGTACAATCCATTTTTTAATCTGCAGCCCTCCAAAATTGCTGGACATCAAGTCTCATCAAAGAGCCAGGCAATTCAATCTCTAGAAAGGCAGATTCCCTATTCGCTGCTTCTATGTTTAATTTTTATTTTTATTTTTTAAAAATGATTTCTCTTCTTTTTCTGGAACATACTTTCTCCTCCATGTGGACAGCAACTTTGAACACCCCGGTGGGGGCGGCCACGTTTTATGGGAGGCGACTTGCCAAAGTTGCCCGCGGGAGAGCCGCGCGGGGCAACACCGTGACCGACTGCCTCGGTGAGGTCTAGCGGGAGGCGGCTTCGGCTGCGGCGGCGGCTGAACGGAGGGCGTGCGACGCGCGCCGGGTGGGAGGCGAGCCAGGCCAGGCTCTGCGGGACCGTCTCAGCAGCCGAGCCGAGCCTAGCCGAGCTCTCCACCAGGCCAAAGAGGGCGCGTCGCAGGCGGCGCGACGGCCTGCTGTATGGAGGAGCAGGGGGAGGAGCAGGTGCCCCAGCCGACTGCGTGCGCCGTCCTTCTCCCAGGCGAGCTGGAGGGGCCGCCAGCACTACCGCCGAGATGCACAGCAGCAGCAGCAGCAGCGAGAGCGGCACGCCGGCGTCGCCTTTCCCTCACCATTTGCCAGCCCGCGATCGTGTCTGCGCATGACCCCTCCCTGCCGCCCGCTCCCTAGCAGGGGAGAAGGTTAGGCGGAGAGAGGATTTCCTCCGTCTTCCACATTGGCGGCTGCTCCGAAGCGACGCAGTGCAGAGGTGTGGGCAGGTTGCTCCGGCCTGAGCCGCCGCCGCCGCTGCGCTTCCTCGGCCGCCTGTGCGCGGGAGCTGCTGCCCGCCTGCCCGGACGCGCGGCGGCCTCCCCCGCAGCCTCGCCGTCGTGTTCCCGCGTCCGGGGGTCCCCGCTCCCCGCTTCCTCCGTCCCGCTCCCGGCCATGACCGCGGCGGCGGCGGTGGCAGTGGCGGCCGGGTTCCTGGTCGCGTCTCCTCCGCCGCCGCGCCGCCTCTTCCCCAAGTGCTGCTGCCCCCGGCGGCTGCCGCCGGGCTCCGAGAAAGTAGCTTGATGAGTGTCCAAAGTAGCAGTGGAAGTTTGGAGGGGCCGCCATCTTGGTCCCGGCTCTCCACGTCCCCAACGAGCCTGCAGGGCTGCTCCGCGGCGGCGGCGGCGGCGGCAGCAGCAGCAGCAGCGGCCGTGGCGGCCTCAGCGGCGGCCTCCCTGCTCCATAACAACACGCCGCTCAAGGAAGGTAAATAGGGCGAGCGAGGGAGCGAGAAGCGCTCAGGATCTGCTTCCGCGGCAGGGAAAGGGGAGGCGAGGAGGAGGAAGATGACTGGCTGGCTGGCTGATGTGGGGAATGGGCCCTTAGGGAGGGAGGGGCACGGCAGTGTCAATAGCATCAGCAGCCTTGGCCGCCGCCGCCTGAGGCCAGTCCCTGGCTTGCGGGGCCGAGTGCGCGATGAGGGCAGCGAGAAGAGGCGAGAAATGTCTTCCTTCTGCATCCGAGGCTGGAAGGTCTAGACTCTGCCCCCCCCTCCCCGAGGCGGGCACCTCAGGAAAACTCCGGCCCTAATGTAGCCATTTCTTTCAACCCACCCACCCCCGCCATCACTCGGGGGTCGACTTCATTCCTCCCACCCTCTCTCACTTTTCAGGGGTGGTTAGGAGAGGGCAGATTTTAATGCCGCCACAGTTCCTTGGCAAATCCCCGGCGTTAAGGGTCTTCAATGGATAACCTTCCTCCTCTTTGTTTTTAAACTGATCCCTTTCCCTTTTTTTTTTTTTTTTAACAAAAGGGAAATATTTTGCAAATTTCTCTTTTTCCCCCCCGGTAGTTGATTATTTCTTGTTACCAAAAAAAATAAAAAATAAAAAATAAGGCGGCTCTCCCCCCCCCTCCTCCCCTGATGGTGATAATGGTGATGAACGTGGCTGTTGCTTAAATGAAAAAGAGTCGAATCGTTCTGGCATCATGGAGGTGCAGGATGGTGGAAAAGAGACAAAGATCGACGCACTTATTGAGACAAGGGAAGACACTTTCTTCAGCCGTAGGTTTCGCCAGAAGTGAGGGAGATGTGTTAAAAAACCAGGGCAGAATAACTGCAACTTTCCCCCCTTTTCTCCATTGCATCTTATACGATTTTCCCCCCCCTTTCTTCCCTCCCTCTTTTCCTTCCCCCACCCTCTCCTAGCAGAACGACAGTGAGAGAGCAGTGTGTTGTGGGTGTTTGCAGGGAATATCTGTATGAAGGTTATGTGCAAACAAGTCTTTTTTATTGTTTGTCCATTCTCCCCCCCTTCTTTCTTGCATTAAACTGTGTTGCCACAAGATGTAGCAATTATACTGCTTTATGAAAATGATTAATTTGACTTAAAATGTTGGTGAGCAGGGGATATAAAGGAACTTTGATTCAACAACATATGGTATACTGGAAGAATGAATACTGCATATTCATGATTTTGGGATTTTGATAGCTCTCTGACCACAGGGCTTACTCCAGTGAATTCAGTGCCTTTTGCCTTTTGTTAGTGTTGTATATGCGTGTTTCTTAAAAAGCAGTTCCTGAGAAGTATATAAACTTCAAATATGAGAAATATTACATTGTTTTTGAGAAACTAGATGTTTCCAGTTGAAAATACATTTACGTGATAAAGAAAATTGTTAGTATTTGTCAGTAGGATCTTAAAAGATCTGATCTGAAAATAATTAAAATCCTGGCCATACGTGGTGGAACTATCTACCTTGTTTCCCCCATTCAGGCTTGTATGAATTATGTCATTTTTGCACACGTTCCTAGATAGGAAGCTGAAAATGCTAAACCCTGTTTGAAATGAAGGTAGTATAGAAAATACCTGAAATTGTTTGGTTTATATTATGTATTAATACACTGAATGATATGACATTTGGTTCTTTCTGGTTTCTTTGGGAAAATTAAACTTTGAAAAGCTAAAGTTGTATACATCAGTTTGAACCAGGTATATTAAGCTGCTAATGCACAGTTGGCTAACTGGTTAACTCCATTAATATGTACAGTAATCTTTAATATTGGGTCAGTCTTTATTTTTAGATCAAATAAAATAAACCTGTCTAACTACTTGTTTACATTGTTTGAAAAATATATAAATAGACTACCCATTTTCTGGCTGCATTTCCTATTTGCAGTACTTGCTGTACCTAATGTTTATCTACTGTGCTGAGATGTTGGTTTTCTCATTTTGTTAATTCAACTTGCAAGGCCATCATGTATAGTAATTGCTTCAGTAACTCTTTCAGAAGACAATTTACTGGCATTAAAGTTTATCTCTGGCATTGGGAGCTAGAAATATTACTTCAGCGATACAAAGATAATTTCCATGTCACATGAGAACTTTAATCCACCCTCATCTGACCTTTAGTACTTGTTATAAACCTATAAGTTCCCCTTGCATCTTTGATTTAAATAATAACCCTTATGGAAAAAAAGTGACACTGTAGAGCTGGGTGAACAATCAACAGAACTAAGGACCATATATGGGTCTTAGATTAATTTAATGAAGGCCTTGTCCTAGAAGAAGAAATAAAAAAAATATTTACTGGGGGTCAATGACCAACTTATGGTAAAACTCACTAACATAAAACAGGCTACATGGATAGCTGTAAGTGTATTGTAATTTGTTCGCCTAAATTCAAAACTTCTATAAAATTCAAAAGTTCTCTACAACCAGTCATTCCATACTGTGGCAATAAAACTTGCAGATTGGTGGGGTGGGGGGGTTACAGAAAAAAATCAGAATAAAATATTAAAAAGAAACAATTGGACATCAGAAACAGAAAAGAAGTTTAGAAATAGATAACTCCAACTTTTGTCTTAGGCCCTGCCCACTGCTTGCTTAGGCCTCACTGTTGACATGCTGTCCTCAATAGATCACTTCCAGAGGAAGTGCCCATTGAACAAAAAGAATTGCCTGTGTCACTTTTAAAATGGGCAATATATTTTTAAACTGTAATTCTTTCTAGTCGCTCTCTGATCACAGACAATAAGCCTCTAAATTCTCTGTATTCACTTTTCAAGCATTTGAAGTAATGCAGTTAAAACAAATATATACAGGTCGTCCTCAACTTACAACCATTCGTTTAGTGACCATTTGAAATTACAACAGCACTGAAAAAAGTGAGTTATGACCATTTTTCACACTTAACAACCATTGCATGGTCATGTGATCAAAATTCAGATACTTGGCAACTGGCTCAGATTTATGAGGGTTGCAATATTTGGAGTCATGTAGTCACCTTTTGCAACATTCTGACAAGCAAAGTCAGTGGGGAAGCCAGATTCGCTTAATAACCTTTTACTAATTTAATTGCAGTGATTCACTTAACAACTGTGGCAAGAAAGGTCACAAAATGGGGCAAAACTCACAACTACTTTGCTCAGCAATAGAAATTTTGATTGTGGTCATAATTCGAGGACTATATGCAACAAAAATGAACATCTATATCTCTGTCTGTCTGTCTGTCTATCTATCTATCTAAAAAAAGATTTTTAAAAATCATTAAATATTTGTAATTTTTGGAGCCACATGAGGTGGCTAGATGGGAAGATGCAACTCCCTAAAAAGATCATTGGGATATAAAATATGTTTGTCTTAAATATAAAATGTTTCACAAACTGCAGAAGTAAAGATTTAGAGTATTGTAAAATATCAGACTTTAAGAAAGAGGTAGTATTTCAAAAAGTGAGATTATTGTTGAAAAAAAATCATACAATTTTATGAAGGCAGTACATTTTTTATTAGGGCCTGCAACTCAACCTGTTGGCATGTCACAGGATGCCTTCCAGTGATATGTTTTTTAATCCTGGTATTTTTTTATCTGATTTTTGAGGGAAGGTTTCTTGTGGGTGGTATTTAGAGGTATAGTGGGAAGTGGGTTGTAAATTGCTTCTGTCCTCACCTTTAAAGCACGTCAAAATGATGCATTTTGGTATGATTTAGATATGTTTTGTGGGGGCAAGTTAGTGGAAGATATATGAGTGGTTTGCCTTTCAGAGACCTTTATTTCCATACCAATTTCTTGATTTGTGAAGAAAATGAAATCATGCTACCCAAAATGGGCCACTTTCTCACTGAGGGGGAGAGAGATTCTGAGGAGCCATCCCTTATTAGATACTAACCCCATGCATGATTACTCAAAAGTTAGTGCCACTGTTTTTAAGGGAACATGGTTTCTATTAAGGCTACGTAGTATGCATGGCCAACAGTAAGTCATAGTTAGAACTACTGTATCTTATATTACAAAATTATATAATGCATCAGTTTAAATTGTCTTCATAGCTCACCTAGTCCAGGGCAGAAATTGGTTGAACCATCTCTATTGGTTCATCCATCCACTTTTTGAAAGTCTTCTGCAAGGACAAATTATTTCCTATGGGCATTTGTATGGAAGTGGACAAATGGCAAAACATGACAATTCAGACATCAGGATATAAGCACGTGGTGCTTATATGATGACATCCCCACATGTATGTCATTTTGACATAATTGCTGTGTACACAGATGTTGCTGTTCATTGTTTTAGGAAGAGTGTGCCAGTGTTTATCATCTCTTACCACTATAAAATTTCTCTTAATGCCTGTTAGTAAGGGGCAGTATTTCTTTTATCATGTATCTGTATTTATTTAAGATTAGACAACTGTATTGTTTTTATTGTTGTGAATCTTCTGATTAGTGATACCCATTGTACCATGAGGAGGTTAGCAATTAATGTTGGTGAAAATGGTTTGCACTTTTATTTGATATTTTATGTTATGGATTGTAATTTTTAAAATTTATTTATTAAAATTTATATAACCCCGCTCTTATGCAGCATAATCTTGGGCCATTTGCAGACAACAATAAAAACATAGAACCAGCCTAAAACTCCTAATGCCCTCAAACAACACAACCGTCATATCTATAAATTATTTTTCTGGGCTCCGGCCATATAGTACCCTAGTATTTATAAGAAAAAACAGGCCTTCAGGGTTTATCAGAAGGCCCAGATCTCAAGGGAAATGGTGTTCCAAAAGGCAGAGAACATTACCAAGCAGGCATGTTATCCAGTTCTTGCTAGATGGCAATATTTATTATTATTTATTAAAATTATATAGTGCCCATTTCACTGTCAAGTGACTCTGAATGGCTTACAATGTTATAAAGGAACAATATAAGGGAAAGGACCAGGAGTGAGGCCATACTATCTTATCTGATAGAATGGCAGGTAACCTCAGGGAGAGGTGGTCCCACAAATAACCTGGCCCTGTACCATTCGGGGTTTTAAAAATGAAAATTAGTACCATGAATTGCACCCAGAAAAAAACCCCAAAAAACAGTGCACTTGCGCAGCAGCAGTGTAACATGGGCAAACGTGGGGCACCCAAAGCTGTACACACTGCTTTATACTGGACCAGTTGTTCTTTCTGCATGGTTTTCAAGGACATCCCCCTGAAGAGTACTCATTTCTGTAACTTGATAAAATTCAAAATTATTGTGGTAAGTTTATAGAAATAAGCTGAAAGTAATATAATGAAATTAAAAAGAGACACATGCATAATTCTTCACTTAAAAAACAAACAAATATGTAAGTACAAAAGAGGAAGGACCCTGTGAGAGAGAATATGAGAGAAAAATACTATTGGAATAACAGTTGATTGCAAAGTAAATATAAGCCAGCAGTGTGAGGTGGACTGCAAAAAAGATCAAAACAATTTTACTTTGCATCAAAAAAGAACTTCCAAATTATAAGAAGTAATTGTTCCTCCATATTGTATTGCAGTTAGATTTGCGTGTTACATATTAAATCAATTCTGTTTTGGGCATCATATTTTAAGGAATCAGGCTGGAATAGATGCAGAGAAGGGCAGCAAGGATAATTACAAGGCTAAATGATAAGTCTTATGAAGAGAGATTGAAGCTGAGCATGTTTAAATTTGAGAAAGAATGACTGAACAGAATGTGCTAGCACTCCTGTTATAGTATATAAAAGAAAGTCAAGACTGGATTTCTCTTGCCCCAGAATGCAGAATATGAAATAATTGATTTAAGTTACAGGAAGGCAAATAATTTCTTAACAGGAAGAGCAGTTCAGTAGTGGAACCAGTTATCCAGAGAAATGGTAGATGCACCTTCATTAGATGCATTCAGATAGATACCAGACAGCATCTGTCTGGGATGCTTTATTTGAGTTCCAGCATTGAGCAGGACGTAGGATTAGATGACCTAGTGGTCTGTATCAACACTTGCAATTTTATTTCAAAATGTTAATATTTTCAGGATATTTTTATAAAATGAGAATTGAAACTAATTATAATCGGGATTAAGAACTAGTGTCTGTTTTTAAATGTCTGCAAATAAAATGCTGGAATTGCATAAGATTAGTTGTGATGCTAAGAGGGATGCTATTAACTGAAAGTGATTACAGACAGTCCTCGACTTACGACCTCAATTGAGCCCAACATTTCTGTTGCTAAGTGAGACATTTGTTCAGTGAATTTTACTCCATTTTATGACCTTTCTTGCCACAGTTGTTAAGTGAATCACTGCAATTGTTAAGCTAGTGACATAGTTGTTAAGTGAATCTTGCTTCCCCATTGACTTTGCTTTTCAGAAGTTCGCAAAAGTTAATCACGTGACATTGCAACGCCATAAATACATGCCAGTTGCCGAAGGTCTGAATTATGATCATGTGACCATGGGGATGCTACAATGGTCATAAGTCTGAAAAATGGTAATAAGTCACTTTTTTCAGTGCTGTTGTAACTTCAAATGGTCACTAAATGAACTGTTGTAAGTCGAGGACTGCTTGTATTTCTGTATGGATATTTATTGTCTTTGATCTGCCAAGCACAAGTTGCCGAGATAGGTGAGAGATTAAAACATGCCCCCTCTTCAATCATTGCCATTTTGGGATGATGATAATAGTAAAAGTTTTTACAATTAGATACTGCCTAGCAAGGAGAATCAATTTCATTATTAAGTTGATTCTCATTGCTAAGCAATATCTAATTGTAAAAACTTTTAAAAAATATTGCTCAGCAGCTTCTGATAATGAATATTTCTTTAAATAAAAGAGTAAACTTAGAAATTTACAAAACAAAATTTCAGAAAGAATGAAATTTAAATATGTGAAGGAACTTTCACTGTTTCAAAATTAATAAATTTGTAATTAATAATGAAAAGGTTTCCTGAGTTTGGGCATCTTTGAGTGGATAAAATTGCTATCATCTTGTACTCTATCATTGTGTCCACAACACTATCTTAAGTTTACTTCGATGAGAATCTGAAAACAAGGTTATTAATGTTAATAAATTTTGTTGTTGGTAACTATTCATAGTAGGTTAAAAGCTGGAGTTTTTGACTTTTGATTTCTCAAGGCTACTTCTTGCCCTGTATTTCCATTCTGGTTTGGAGGCTACAAGCTGGCCATATATTGTAATACTAGAACCGCAGATTGTGTTCACAGATACATGGCAAAATGGTATAACTATAGGGTCCTTTTCAGTGACTAGGATGTGGTATCTGAATTGTATCCTGTAACCAAAGGTCACACAATAAGCTATGCTATGTTTTAGTTAGCCTTAACATGGCATATGAACCTCAACCACAGGTTAGATTGTGATTAACATACTCTTTCTTAACCATAGAGCATAACCTTATTGTATGTTGTTTATTCTGGTGTGTCATCTAAATCTGGAGTAATAGTAATTTGTGGTTAAGCAATCACTAGTCCACTGGGAAATCCACATAGATTGCATGAGTATCTGAAGTCTTTGCTGCTCCCACTTTATTTTCATTCCCTATGGACATGCAAGGGTTTTGTTTTACAAACAAAGGGGCTGGAGGGAAGAACAAATCTTTCCTTATCCAAATTGTCATGGAGGTGGCTTCAGCCAACCAGGCCATCACAGGCTACACTAGTTGATTTTTGAAAAGAAAGACATTTGCAAAAAAAGAGTGCAGGCAAAACAAAGTTTTTTGGATTTTGGATTACTGATCAGAAAGGAGTGGGAGATTAGTGAAATGTGGTAAGCCGTGGTTTGCTTTGGGATCTGGTATATATTTATTGGGTGAAAGGTTTAACAATTGTTATTGTTAAGCTATAATTGTGACATTGAAAAATGTATAACATTAAAATGCAGCGCATCTCAGAATTTTTTAAGAATCTTTTTATCTTGAATTTAAACTTTGACATTTTTGTGTTTTGATTACTAGATACATTTCTTTATTAAACTTTATATTGCAGTAATCACCTCACATTTCATGTATGGCGTCACAGGAATTCCTTTAATTTGTTATTAGGAATTGGCAAAATGTATTTAAGCAAGATGTTGGTTGAATCACATGATGCACTAAGCTAAAATATAGCTTGGTTAGTTTAGGCTTAGAGTATCGGTTAACCCAACCATTTTGATTTGTAAATAATATTTAATGGTTTAGTATGTTGTGTGATCTCAGTCCACTGTTATTTAGCTTGAAACCCCAAGTTATATAGCATGTGAATCTACTTGCAGGATCACTTTTATGGAAAAATCTTGCTATATCTTGGGCATATGGTTTTCTCTTAAAAATATTAAAACCTATCTCAATTCTACAAATTGTTCTTCAGGTTGCTTTTTTGTAAACAAGCACTTATCTGTTTAGATTGCCTGTCAAATAAAGATTATAGAATATAGCAGGATAACTAGTGTCTTCGCTTATACTTAAATCTGAATCAAATTCACTGATGTGATGCTGCATAATTTGAATTTTGAACAATTATAATGACATTGGAACTCAGAATGGGCTCTCAAAACAATTTTGGCTAATTGTTGTATACAGAGTTTGAATCTACAGAATAGCATATTTTAATATTTTTTTCTTAATGAAAAACGAGAGCATAGTCATTTGCATTTAAAATACATCCGGTGTATTTCTTTTCAAAGAAATATGCACTTTATTTTACTCAATGTACTTTCCATTGGTACAATTCTTACACTTGATAGATTCAGATTTTAGTACTATGATAGCCTCCCCAGACAAGGGACTTGGCAATAATTCATAGATCTCCTGATTTAACTTGCCTGAACTAGGCTCTTGGATTGGGACTCATTTGAAGACTTTCAGACATAGCTTGGTTGGATAATTAGCTTTGTTGCAAACCAGCATAAAGCCAAACTAAACAATTGATTGCCCATTTCCTGTATGAATAAGTGCCTTATGCTTCTGTATTCATATACACACAGAAGGTCAAACTGTAGTTTTTCTCTTCCCATTCTTATTACAACTTAATGGACTTTTGTTATGCACCTGAAGCCCATGAAGCTGAGCAGCTGGGGGTAGAATGATGCCAGCCTTGATCTGAGGACCACTGGCTCTCTGCTTTTCTCTCCCAACATTGGTAGTCATGAACAAACCATAGGTTGTTTAAATTCTTGATTATTGCCCTCTTAAACTTGGTTCCAAGTGAAGAAGATTTGCTAGGTGGGTTGATGATCTTTGCTTAGTTAAAAGAACACAGTTGGGACTATTATATTTTTAGTTTCAATGGTTGCCGTGCATGGAGAGAAAATATGCAGATCTTTTCATTCTTCATGGATATAATATAATGTGCTGGACTTTTTTGGTCCTGGGAGAATTAAGTACCCCAAAATGCTGTAGAATTAGTTCATAAGGATAATAGTCATTAATATTAAACATTAAGTGGGATTCATTATAAATTTTACTTACAAGAAACCATTTTTAACGAGTTTAGAAAAAAAAAGCAAGAATTTAGCACAAATAAATTACAGCCTATATTACCTTCTGTATTATATTATCTCTCTCCCCGCCACCTCTTGGATCACTGCAGACTACCAATGGTCCTTAATTGCAAGTTGAAATTATTAATATAATTAGGCCATATGTTTTCTGATATTCTTACGTTATGCCTTATAAAACACAGTCATTTTTCAAATTAATATATTTATAAGGATATATTTTCCTATGACAAAATTTTTTAATTTTACCCAATAATTAGCAGTTCTTTATTCTTGAACCTCTTGATGACTTAGCTATGTTTATGTGTGTGCAGAAATTTAATTTTATTCATTGGGGACTGTTTAGAAATAAATATGTATAAAACTACTGTTAGATTTCAGATTGATGATTTTGCTTAGTATTTTTGCATAACTCTTCATATTATTGTAAGATATTAAAATCTCTTAATATCTCTGTGCAACATTTATTTATGGTCCAAAACCAGATACAATAAAAGACCAGTATGGAACAAAATAACTATAAAAGGAAATTTTAAAATTGCAAGAAAATCCCAAAGCAATTTCCAGTTAACAATTAATAGCATGAATGAAGAACCAGATGGTTTCTAACATCTATAGCTGTTGCTAAAAATTTGGCAACCTTCTTAGAAGAAAGATAACAGCCTCCTGGTCACAATGGCAACTAGAAATATTGATTGATTGATTGATTGCCATTGGGGTGTACCATGGACCTTTTTATAGCATTTGTGAGACAGGCTCTACCTCTGAATCTGAACAGAAACAAGTTGGCTTTTAATTGGAATGTTTATATGTCTGTCCACAGTTGCGCCAATTAGGGCCAAAGTAAATAATTTCCTGTGTGGACATATAAGATGTTACAGAAACATCTAGAGCACAGGTGTCAAACTCCCCACGTCATGTGACGTGTCACGCTGTATCGCAACTCTTTTTGCATTGCCGACAATGGGGTGGGCGTGGCTTCGGTATGATGAAACCGGCACGCTGGCCAGCAGTTTGACACCCCTCTGATCTAGAGATAGACCATGGAAGAGGAGCTATTGTGCTATAAAAGGGTTGGGAGCCTTTGGCTCTGTCATTTTGGATGTCTGTTTCATGTGAAATAAATATTTTTAAGCTGTCGTAAGTTTTGCAGTACAATTGATACTTGAACCACATAACCAAAGATCTTAGATTATTGGTACAAACCAATATTTATATCTTGATTGTAGAAACTAATGGATTGTAAATATCTATATTTAAATCAGTATTTTTCCTTTATGTTTGTAATTGTCCTATTTGAATTAATCCATGTTTGCAGTATATCAGATTTTATTACTTTCAGTATATCTAATCTATTGAATTTTGTTATATTTGAAATGCTATAATGGTTCCGTTTTCCAGCATACTCTATTAGTCAATGAGTTAAACCTTACTAATCTTTGCTAAACCTTTTAATCCATTATTTGCTTGCATCACAAATCCAGACTCTATAAGTTCCTGCTTGTTGAGCATCCCTACAAAAGAAGAACCAGTCTTTATTTGTTCCAGGATTGATACACTGGTTCTACTTATAATCCATTGTACTGATAATGATTATAATAATCTCCAGATTCATAATTTAAAGGTGTTTGTCTTCTTTCCCTCTTTCTCAGTGTTCAGTTTTAACAATGGAAAGGCCATTGCTGCTTGCTGCTGCTGCTGCTTGTAATAGACATATTTATCCTTCATGACAGATATAAACTTGTGGCTATGTTTCTGCTAGATTGTAACTTTCAGCATGATTTGGGGATGACAGGAGCTGTGATCCAAAACTTTTATAGGGTCCCAGATACTGATATAGAATAGTAGAGAACTCATAGAAAAAAAAGAAAAAGCATGTCAGATATAGGGAACAATTGAGGACAAGTTGTTAGAATGGTTAGGAAAAATTCTCATCTGAAATATTTAATCTTGATTCATATAATACTGTAAGCCAAACAACTATATTTTGATTTAACATGTAATAACCTCAATAATAACTGTATAATTGTGGATTATACAGTAAATCAGGATTAAATATCTAATGACTTAATATTTAGGCCTGTGACTTCTATATATTTGATAATGATCATGTTTTCTACTTTAACATATATACACATTTTTAATAAAATGGAAAGGGGTGCATTATGCAATATTGCTAATAGTGTTATCAGATTAAAACAAATGATGACATGACCAACTACTGTTCTGTCCTGGAGCAAGACACTAATGTGAAAAGTATTGAATTGGAATTAATCCTTATATCTGACTTTATGGAGTTTAGTCTTAAATTCTGAGTAAGATCAGCAACTTGACCCAACATAAAGTTACTATCCTCCTCTAAAGTTGCAGTTACATTGCTGATCCTGTTACGTCTGTTTGTCACCCTGTGGCTCTAATCAAAGAAAGATTATACTCTAAGGTAGACATTTCACTCATCTAATGCAATTGTGCTATAGTCTAAAAATGTATGCCATAATAAGAGTTTTATTACAATTAACTTTTCAGTTAGTGGCACGGTTTGTATTACCATTTCTTGAATTGTTTAATAGACCTAGTTCTGACTACTGAATATTTGGTGTATCCTGAAAGAGCAAAAAGATATGAATGTCATAAAAGAGCATTGTGATGTCAGCACATTAAACTCTTATTACCCAATGCAAATTTCAGTGAAGGGAATTTATCTTTGTGATAGTTGGCTACAGGTGTGCTATTTTAGTACACAATGTAAACTTTATGGTGGTTTGCATGATTTTCAGAACAATAGAACAATATGCATGATGAATGCCATCAGATGCTGAGGTTAGTGTATAGCATTTTTGAAGTTTTTTACGTTGCTTACTTAAATTCTGAGAGTCAACATTTTATTGTGTACCCCTAGATCATCTGAAATTATATTTAACAATCTGATGGCTTTAAATGCTGCTGTACTATAGAATATGTTTACAGAATCAGTAAAAATACAGGCTTGTCTTGAGGAACTTATAATTTAAAATTCAACATTGGAAAGCAACAGGAAGAAGACCATGGGAATCAGTGTAGTGTAGGATAAAGCTGTACATCAGAATTGTGTATATGCAGAATGTTTAAATTGAATTCTGCCTGTAGGAATAGAAATGTTTCAATATCAGATAGTTTCTTCAGGATGCTTCCCTAGAATGCTGCTTTCTTCTTTTTTTTAGGTTAAGATTAGGCTTTTGCAATCCATATTTAAAATGGCTATATGGAGTGTCATTTGAAAACGTGAGAAGCTGTAGCTAGTGCTAATCTTAATATTTCAGCAAATGATGATTGAGTGAAAACCAAAAGCTAAGGAAGTGTCCACTAGGACACTTTAGAGCACCATATGGTGGATCAAAGTTGAGTCTCAGTTGAATCATATTAAGGTGCCAGAATTTGCTTTTTCTTGATGGCTCGCATAAACTTTATAATGCTGTTCTGGAGATTTGACATCTTAGTGCCCTTTTTTATTATAAATATTATGTTAAAATCTTTGCTTCTTGATAAGCAGTTGAAACATTAAAAAAATACCTTAGTGTAATTTTCACCTTTTTTTTTTTGTTTAATTAAATTTTGGAAGTGCATGACGAAATCACTAGAACAAGAAGAAAATTGCAGTTGGGCATCCAGAATATATGTATCGCATATGATTTATCTTCTACTTGATTTTGTTTCTTTTCATTTGAATCCTGCTAGGAATAGTAATTGGGTTTCATCTTTATTTTATTAAAAGTTTTAAAAATTTTTTTTACAATATGTATCCCCCCTCCCTCCCCACCCTCCCCACTTCCCAGAGCTGATTACAGGGTACAAATAAACAATACCACAATCTAAATAACATTACCCAACTATACTAACAGTTAAATCCATAACATACTTTAACTCCCTTTCAAAATAGGTATTAACCAATTAACAACCAAAATAATAATATACCTAATTAACAACCAAAATAATAATATAATTAAACCATAAAATTCAAAATAATATTCAACCCTATTAAACTACTAATAATAATCTTAA
The DNA here is from genome assembly GCF_001527695.2 of Protobothrops mucrosquamatus. Taxonomy (NCBI): domain Eukaryota; kingdom Metazoa; phylum Chordata; class Lepidosauria; order Squamata; family Viperidae; genus Protobothrops; species Protobothrops mucrosquamatus. The sequence continues at coordinate 548,961 of NW_015386435.1, forward strand.
ATTCACTCATAAACTAAATAATACTTTAGAGGGGGGGGGTTCATCTTTGTATAAAATATAGTATAATATGTGTTTATTTGTTTGTTGCCTTTATGATTTTTACAGATAACTCTCTTGCTTTCTACCCTGGTACCTTAAACACTAGACCAAACTGGCTCTCCAAATAATAACCGAAATAATAACATTCCAACAAAAAAACCCAGCAAAAATGCCCCAGCCTCTAAGGCAGGGGTAGGGAACCTTGGCTCTTTTATGACTTGTGGACTTCAATACCCAGAATTCCTGAATCAGCCATGCTGACTCAGGAATTCTGGGAGTTGAAGTCCACAAGTCATAAAAGTCATAAAAGAGCCAAGGTTCCCCAACCCCTGCTCTAAGGAAACTAACTGATGAGTCTTTTGTATGAGTTATTGCCATGGACTGTTTTGCCCAACAAGAACATAAAAGTAATTTTCTTAATTGTTAAATATGCTTCCAATTTTAGTTTAAAGCTATCTTTCCATTAAGAAAATATTGGGAAACTGAGGGTAATAATAAGGTTTTGAAGGAGTCAAAGTGGGCACTTCCGGTGGCAGGCGATTTCGCTGGTCGCAGCTGTTTGCTGCCTCCCGCCTGTTTTGCGTAAAAGCCGGTTTGACAGCCAGCATCTGCTGTCAAACGGCTTGATACCTTTCCCCTGGGCATAAGGGGATCGGTGAGCTGCCCGGGGTAGGAGTTGAGTTCCCGAGTCGTCCTATATGGACGATGTAGGCG
>NW_015386435.1:551186-581768 GCF_001527695.2 Protobothrops mucrosquamatus
GGAGGAGATGGATTGTTTAAGTTTAGAGTTTGGAGTTAGAGATATTAATATTTGTTTACTTGTAGTTGAATGTTAGCCTAGGTTTGGTTTGGGAAGTCCGGGGGGTGGGGGGATGGGATAAATCATTGTGTAATACTTGTGATGTATTTCTTCTTTTATGATAAAAACAATAAAATTCTATATTGAAAAAAAAAAAGAAGGAGTCAAAGTATCTACTTTGAGGTGGACAAAATAATTCACTATATAGCAGTTATGTTAACTTGGAATTAATTATCATGCATTGACCAGTACTTAAATATAATTGGCTCTTAAAATTGTTTTTACATTTAATAGGTTTTGATCTCTAAATCTATATTTTACAAATTTGCCCAACAGCTGAAATGGCCATTGGATGATTTTCTTAGGGAATTCCAATACTTGGAATAAGTACATTTTTCATTGGATGAAAGGACCTTTTCAGTGAGTATGCCCAGTCATACATATCTTACGTTCATGAATGCAATTCAACTATGCACCTATGGAATTTTGTTTTGTTACAAAGAGTAGATAAAATGTACCTGTAATCATGAGCCCAGATGAAAATTAGATGTTTGATATCACTTGCATTAAGAAACTAAAAACATTTATCTACTATTTATTGACCATAATAAAATTATTAATCTTGATGATTCCAATTCATTTAAAAATTTGGATGAATACAGAAATGGATAATACTCAAAAATTGGCATATTCTTTATGAATTAAAATGTATGAGTTAAATTTACAAATCTTGATTTTATACTTTATACTTTCAATACTTTAATATACTAATATATTGCATATTAGTATGCAACATACACCTTCATTTGCAAGTTCTCACTATAGCCATTAGGATTTCTGACAATTTTTAAAATTAAAACAGTCTTCCAAATCAACAGTCTAACACATCAAGGACAAAATCATTTTTGTCTTCAGTATGAAAAATATTTTATGCACATTAAACAGAAAAGGTAAAACTTGTTCAATGCCGAGAAGTAAAAACTGAAATATTTTTTCTACTGATCAGTTTGGCTTATTAAATAGTAATCATGTTTAAAATGCGAAGAAATTGGCAGTAAAAGTTTATTGTAACTTTCAGATTGAAAGATTGTCAAGGAAACACAAACAAATGGAATGACAGAATTCTTCGCCAAAATCATGGTCGGCTCTCAACACTAGGAATTCTAATTGAGAGAAAGAAATTTACATTAAGAGGCAATAGACCTGTATTTGAACAGGTCTTTTATTTGAGGTGTGATTACCATATCAAAACTTACTGTCATACCATACTTGTATTTGGTAGTCTTTGGTTATAAAATAATCAAAGCAAGATAATTGCTTATCAGTATAGAATTTAAACATATATACAGGTAGTCCTCAACGTACAACCTCAATGGAGCCCAGAATTTCTGTTGCTAAGTGAGACAGTTGTTAAGTGAATTTTGCCCCAATTTACGACCTTTCTTCCCACATTTGTTAGTGAATTACTGCAGTTGTTAAGTTAGTAACACAGTTGTTACGTGAATCTGGCTATCCTATTAACTTTACTTGTTAGAAGGTTGTCAGAAGGTTGCAAAAGGTGATCACATGACCCTGAGACTCTGCAACTGCCACAAATATTTGTGGCAACTGTCAGTTGCCAAGTGTCTGATCAAATGACCATGGGGATGCTGCAACTGTCTACATGTGAAAAACGGCCATAAGCCACTTTTTTCAGTGTCATTGTAACTTCGGTCATTAAATGAACTGTTGTAAGTTGAGGACTACCTGTATAGTAGCTGCATTGATGTTCTACAACAGGGGTGTCAAACTCCCGATGTCACATGACATCGCGCAACATATAGGGCCGGTTTTGCCATTGCCGGCAATGGGGTGGGCGTGGCTGCAGTATGATGAAACCAGCCTGCGGGCCGGCAGTTTGACACCCCTGCTCTACAATATAAGAATAAATCTTTCTGTTTGGCAAAGAAAAAAAAAATACAGGGAAAAACTGTAGAGGGAAATCTCATTAGTTATCTATGATAATTACTGCAATATTGAAGATGTCACTGAATGGTTAAATCAGGAAGAAGCCAATACTAGATTGCAGCTCTTTGTCTGACACACAGTCAAGAAAAGCTATATAATACAATTAGCAGTTATCTTTGAGATATGTAACATTCCTAACCATTGCTACCCTGTGTTACAATTATTTCCTTTGGAAATATGTATTTCAAAGATCAAAGAACATAAATATTAATCAGCGGTTTCTCCTATGAGACACAGTATGTGAAATATATTGCTCCAGCTCCATGTTTTCAAAAGCTGGGAAGTAATGAGTGCTTTTGCAGGTTGTGGTAAACTTGCTGTAGTCAAGCTTGTATTGGCTTGCCCAGAATTCCAGATAAAATTTTTACAACTTGGAGAAACAATAGTGATTTGGTTTCACCATGTTATCTGTGTAGCTCTAAGAAGACAGCAAATCCAAACTAGTTATTTTCTTTGTAAAAAAAGATGTAATAGAATCACAGCCCTCTTGTTATGGTTATAGACAACAGCATATTCACCATGCAAATGTTTGCTTGGAAAAATTACCTGTCCCCAGTAGAGATGCCTGTGGGTGAAAGAGGTACTTATCATAGAATGGGTAAGTGGAAAAAACAGCATTTCAGTGCCGTCTGGAATTGTTGTCCAGCCAGTGTAAACAATCTTTGGCATTCTAAAGTAATTGAAATTACTCCATAACTAATTAGGATACCTTTCCATTATAGAATAAATTTGGGAGTTAAGTAAAGAGAACCTAGAGTCTGAACAAAATAAAATTTTAACTCTGAATGCTTCTTATACATGAGATAATGTGTTCTATTTGGGGGACAATTGGTCTTATGGTCTTATTTGATCTGAACGGCACGCAATTACATTGCTATCAAAATATTTAAATCCTTTTTTGTTTGTTTTAGAAACCAGATCATAAAACAAAGGCCAAGATTTTGAGGAATCAATTTTTGTTTGATTTTTAGGAAGAATAGTATAGTTAATGTTCTATTGAAGTAAGTAAACTTGGTAGATGATTCTCTGATTTAGATAATATTTATTAAAGTTAAATTACAGTATGCAGTATACTGTGGTGAATATTTTGAAGCTTGCTTTGACCTGGATCTTTGAAAAACATTTTTGAGATTTAGCTAGATGAACAATAGTAACAATACGTAGGAATTACTATGCAGTACTATCAGGTCCATAAAATTACTATGCAGTACTATCAGGTCCATAATCTTAAACTGGGAGAAGTGGTGCATCATAGGCCAAAACTTTCTCAACAAAGGTACCTCAAATAGGCTGACTTACAGAACGTTGGGATTCATTCTTCCTGAGGGAATGAAATGTGGGGAAATTGTGGCTTCAGTGCTCTTAGGCTGCTGCAATAACATGATCATTTTAAATTTTCTTTGATGTTTCCCAGCCACTCACAAATAGTTGCTTACCTGTCTTCTGGGAAGAAAAGGAGGAAGAAGGAGGGAGGGAATATCGTGCACCTTCCTAGCCCACACTACCTCCCTGTCCCCTCCTTGATCTGTGTGATACCTCTTTGAACACACACATGGACCTTTCCTGACCTGCATTACCCCTGTGTATTCTCCCTGACCTGCATGGCATCTTCAGTGCACCCCTGCATACCTTTTCTGATCTGTATGTCATCTCTTGACCTGTGCTGCCTGCCCCCCTGTGTGCCCTCCCCGATGCAAGCTGCTCTCCCGTGTGCCATCCTTGGCTCTTACAAAACCTCTTATACACTCTCGGGTAGCCCTAGGCAACCTTCCTGACATGTGTGGCCCATCTGTACACCCTCCCAACTTTCTACAAAGAAATTCAATGGGGAAGTTGGAAGCTACTCCTGCTACTTTTTTGCCTGTCTTTGGTCATTTAGATAAGGAAATATCTCTGAAATGATGATTCAGTGGGGCATGGGTTGTCTAGTATATTTTAATGTAAATTTTATATTACTGGTCACGCAGTATTGAGAAGAATATTGAATTAGAATTACACATAAATATAAATAATATGAAAACATTAAAAAGTAGACATAACAATAGTAATAATTAGTTCTATTGCATCATGCAAGAATTTCAGAATAAAATTATTTTGGCATAGGTTTAGATTGTAGAACAGTCAGTGTAGACTTTATTTTTAAGGGGATGGTATTCCAGATCTATATAGGGAAAGGTTTTTTTCTGGTATCCTGACCTCAAGCTGTTTAGGACTTTTTATAACTATTTTGGTTTCTAAGGTTTGTACCAGTTTCTTCAGTGGCAGTGAACTAAACCCTGTCCAGGAAAATTATTTATTTAGCCATTTTTCCCTTTAACTATCAGCTGATTCCCTTTGATTTCCTTCACAGCTGTTCATGAATATTAATAATCCCATAACAAAATAAAATATAGTAGTTTTTACAAAGTGAGAAAACACTGTTTAAGAAAAAACAGAAATATGAAGGAAAATTTACATATGAGAACTTCTGGACCTTCATCTAAATCAAAGTAATTCTTACTGTAAGCTAATTGAACAAAGACCAGTTTTCAATAAGGGATATATATTTGTGGTTTTCAGAAAGAGAAACATCCTATGCTCTGCATGAAATCCTAGTTGGATATCAATAAACTGTTTAGTCTGTGCCCTGGTACTGATTTAGACTTCAAACGCTCCCTGTCTCCCTTTAGGAGAGCTTAGTTTTAAAGCTGTACATCAGAGATAAACTTTTTGAATGGGATATCTGTAGAGATGCTGATACAATTTCAAAGTTTTTGTCTTGATACCATTATAAGAAAAACAGAAGCCTCTCCTAGTGTTGGGTCACCATCTCCAGCATTTCTTTGAAGAAGGATTTTTCTTTACTTTCAGACCATCTGCCACCACACACTTTGAAGGGAGATTTTGTAAACATTTCATTGGAACTGCCTCTGCCCAATGGGGTCAGCCCTGTGGAGGACATCATTCTACTGCTCTATCTATGATGAAAAGGGAAATATCAATGATAAACAAACAAGGGCTCAATGTTAGATGACTGACTATCTCTTACAAATGCTACTCCAGCTGTTAGAAGTCAAATTGTAACCTTTGCCATGCTTTCTTTTAGACATAGAAAGAAATTGAAAAGCTCGCATTGTTACTATTTATTCTATCTTAATTTTCTTACATGCTTTTTTCTTGATTTCCTCCTTATCTCTTATTACTACTAATTTCTTCACAAATATGGTTTTATCATGGTTAGGTTAGGTTACTATAACTCAGACTGCGTAAGGGTTTCCTTAAAAGCTTATCTAGGAGCTTTTCTTGGTTTAGAATATGAGGTAAGCTATTAACCGTGCCCAGGAACATGACTATACATGTCCTCATGAAAGACTGATATTGGTTACTATTTGTGATTTGCTCGGGTTCCAAATAACAAGAAAGACATGCAGAGTTATTTCTAAGCAGTTTCCTTTATTGTTTCTCATCTATTGATAGAAACCTCGCCAAATTAAAGCAACTACATCATCATTAAAGATACACTCTGAGACTTCTATAGAAGAGCTATCTTAACTCTCTTTCTCCCAACCAAACTATCTAAACTTCGCTCTCTCTTAGTCCTCTGGAATCCAGTCGCTCCTTCCTGGGAATCCAGAGTACATTCCACCACAGTTCCTATTTTACTTTATTTTTTTATTTTTGCTTGTCTTAAGAGAAAGATGGGATATAAACAATACATCCATTTCTACTCAAAGTCATAAAAACAATGGAAAGGCTTTTAAAACATGGTATTATACATAAAATTAGGGAAAACGGTTATATGAAAACTACATAACATTTTAAATATGTATTCTGTTTGGAGGAAGGGCAAATATAAATTAGCTTCTACCAGTATAAAGCTAGCAACTCAGAATTTAAAATGTCTACACTGATTCTTTATAATATTTAATCCTTCCTTACCTTGGAATATCCTGTTGCGCACAGGGGAACTCACTTTTAAATACTGTTTGGTATTTGAAGCACTATACTTTGTTTCAGGAAAGAATACAATATACTCTTTGGTATTCCAAGAATGGAATTACATTTCTTTTCTTGTAAGTTAATGCGGCAGTAATTATTTACGGTCTGTACAATAATTGTTTCACTTCTTTCATGCCTGACATAACCAGCTGTGAAGAAGAGTGCAAGGAACCAAATCTTAAAGGTCATGGATTGAACTTAGGTCAATGTTTAGCTTTGAGAAACATGGAAGATATCCTTTTCCTTAGTGAAAATATTAGTAGCTTTCTTTTCTTCACTTCCAACACCTGTAGCCTTAGGACATAATCATCTCAGCTGTATCTTGAGATGGAGCACCTTAGGGCTTATTTAGCTGTTCTTATGAAAAAAGTATTTTTCTGAATAATGAACATTGGAATATTTCATATTGCAAATTATATGAAAGCAGAAACCATGGATTTATGCTCAAGCTGTTCTGGGACAAAATTATACAACTGCACAAACATATGATTCGGTCTCTGTGGCTAGGAAACGTTCCAAGGTAATACAGTAAGCTTTCAAATTCTGTTTCTGTCTGCATTATCTGGTTATGAATCAGATTTCAGAAAATTTTAATATGTATATATCAATAACATGCATTTAGAAAATGTTACAATGAAAATAGGTTGAAGTTTGGACATACTTAATTCAATATAATTCTTGTTTTAAATCAGCTAGTTGCAAAGAAGCTTTCTAAGATTTTCTGAGTTCTTAGAATGTAAGAACAGAAATTGTCAACAACTTTGAAAAAGTTGCAGTGATAATCTTTGGTGAACGAGAACACAATTTTTCCAGACCAATTACTACTAAGAAAACCCTGCCAATTATTTGTATAGTTAAAATAAAAATCACTGTGACCTTTAAATCTTGTTCTCTACCTGAACTAATTAAATGCTTACCATACTTGAAAATTGTGTACGAAAGCTGGCAAAAGCTTTAAGCATTTTATCCATGTCTTGAAAATATACATATCCTATTGTTTTCTTTGTATCAACTTGTATTTTTGTATCTATTTTATATATTTGATATGGTCAAATGACTTAATAAAAAATTTAAAAATCTAGAAAATATAGTGACATTAGAATTTGGTAAACTTTAGCTCAGAATTGAAATAAACCAATGAATTATTTATTAAACTTATTCATTAAATTTGTATGCTGTCCAGCAACTCTTAGGCCCCAAGTAAAATTGAATCAGTGGAACTAAGCTTCATATTATTAAATATGTAATTTGCATAAAAATAAATAGGTTTATGTGTATTCTTTATCATTGAGAATGTTAGAAATCCTCATATCTCTTCATTTTTGTGGAGAAAACTTCTGTGGAATTTCTCCTGTAAACAATGATAATTACAATAAATCTGCATGCTGATAAACTTATCTGAAGATCACACTATTTAAGAAACGGGACCTGGTGGGCAGAGAAACAGACCTGCAAGTAGCCAGGTTCATGCCATGTAGGTCTTTCAGACTAATAACCAGAATCTTGAACTCTACCCAGAAATATGCTGTGAGCTATTGTAGCTCACACCGTAATAGTGTTATATGGGCAAACTTCAAAGCCTCCAAGATTGTGCAAGACCATATTCTGCCCTAGTTGAAGCTTCTGAGTATTCTTCAAGGGCAACTCTCAGTGTTAAATACCAGGTCATCAAAGAGATCTAGAACGGCAAGGCTGGATGCACCATATCTGCCTAGAGGTCATCCATAAACATAACCAATGTTGGCATTATAATCCTTTCTGAATCTTGATTGGAAAAGATCAAGATCTGCTTCCTCCAGACCCTGGAAGCTATGCACTACAGGTAGTCCTCGACATAACAATTTATTTAGTGACTATTTGAAGTTACAACGGCACTGAAAAAAGTGACTTATAATCATTTTTCACATGACCGTTGCAGCATCTCCATAGTCACATGATCAAAATTCAGATGCTTGGCAACTGACTCAAATTTATGAGGGTTGCAGAGTCAGTCATGTTATCAACTTTTGCGACCTTCTTATAAAGTTGGTGGGGAAGCCAGATTCATTTAACAACTAAGTTAGTGTTACTAACTTAACTCCTGCAATGATTCACTTAACAATTATGGCAAGAAAAGTCGTAAAATGGGGCAAAAATCACTTAACAAATGTTTCACTTAGCAACAGAAATTTTGGGCTCAATTGTTGTCATAAGTAAAGGACTATCTGTATTTAAGAGATGGGACCTGAAGGGCATCCTCTGTTGGATTTGAAGAAATAGCTTCTTGAGGAAGGGGCAGACCACCATTTCCTTCCAGAGAGATACATTTACCAGATATGATAGGTTCTTAGGGGGCACTTATGTTCAGGTATGACAGGTTCTTTAGGGGAAATGGTTCCAATCGCAGAAAAGGAGAATAATTTTTATTTTTGTTACAAATGAGATTCTGTTCTACCTTTCAAGTTTTCAACTCCTGGTTCATTGGAATTCACACCCACTCTTTCATCACTGCCAGTTCCCCAAGGTGTACTCCATTTTGTCCTGGCCTCATCTCTCGTACCTGAACCTACTTCTCTTACTCTCCCACACAAAAACAATCTCCTTTTGACATAACCCCACATTCAAGTGTTGAAGCTGTTCTCCAGCATAGGAGATGGAGAATCCACCAATGGGTTTGCTCTGTCTTCCTGCCCATTAGACTAAGTCAATCAAACTTGCCACGCCTGTCCTGGACCAGGACACACCCAGTCTTGACTTAGTGTCCAGCCGAGACAGACGTGACAAGCTTGGCTCCCAACTTAGCTGCAGGTTGTATAGAACTACTCAATTTATGGATTCTCCCTTGATCTCCACAGTCATCTCAGCAGCGCTGGGCTCAGCGCTGCTTCAGCTTGACTGCTGGAGGCAAGGGCTTCTTCCCAGACCTCAGTAAGAGCGGAGGCTTCTGCTCTTCCACCCCCTCACCATTGTGGCGCTGGGATCAACGCTACAGCCGGGAAACCCCTCAACTCCCCTGCGTCATCGCACAGGCCTCAGTGGTTCCCTTCGCGGCCGGATTGGCGAGCCACCGCCTCCGATCAGCCTTACCTCGTGGGTTAGCAGCTCTCTTCTCTTTTTACCCCTGTGTTCTCCCGCTTCTCAGGCATCGCGCAGCGTTCGCCTGGAGCCTTCTTGCAGGGGTCCCTTCACAGCCCAATTGGCGCGGCCGCCATTTTGGAAACCGTGTGGCCTGCCGTCGCTGCTGCTCTCAGTCGCTCTCAAGCTCTCTATTTCCCCTGTCGTCCATAGACTTCAATCTTACCTGGCAATCGACGGGTGACCATCCGGATTGCTCCAGGTTATTTTTCCGTTCCGTTTCTCTCCAGGACCGGTCTAGCGGGAGCTGTGGCATTTTGGGCAGCCTGTATAGCCGGGAGCCGATCCTCCCCGCAGAAATAGGGCCTAGTGGCTAAACAATTGCCTTCCACTCCAAACGTTGAGTGTTCAATCCCGTATAGTGACAGAGGCTTCTATCCTCAGACATAAACAGGATAGGACATTGGGTGTTTTACACAAGCACATTACAAAACACAGGCCTCAACTGGTGCCTCATGTCCTTATCTGGCCACCATTCAGCGGGCTACGTGTGTGCTGGCTGTCATCACGCATGTGATTTTGCCGCCTCCGCGGATTCAACCTGCCGCGCGAACGGGCTGACATCACCAACTTTGGGCCTTGTCACTACCGAGCGCTCTACGAGCAAGCTGGCTGTCATCACATATGTGATTTTGCCGTGGCCGTAGACACGACCGGGCCTCTAGCAGGCAATCACCGGTCAGGTAGCCAGGGGAGCAGGGTGGATCAAGGCGTACATTTCTGCTCCAACTGTACTAATCTAATCCGCCAGGCGATCCACTGTCATAATTTGTACTTGGCTCCATAGGCCCGAGTTCCCTCTCAGCACTACCTGAGATATCTCACCTTATGATGGAGGATACCACGGTGCCTCAACCACAAGACACCGCCTCTTCATCCGTTAGTCAAAAGAGGCATAAGTCCTCCAAACAGGAGGCGGCTGGCAAGATCAAGGCCAAGGCAAAAACCATTTCGGGAAGGAAGCCTTCCAAACTGGCGGAAAAACAGGCCAACAGGAGGCACCAGGCTTTGGAGAGGGAATTTTCCAAAGCGCAGAGGCAGGACAGGACAGAGACAGAGCAGACAGAGGCCTCGGTCTTTGACCTCCCCCTGGGGCCCGCCACCTCTGCTCAGGGGGTCTGGTCCCCGGAAGGGATTCCCACACACCTCCCCTCTTCTGGGGAGGATCACGTCCCAAACATCCACCGGGGATCATCGGCGCAATGGGCCCCGCAGTCGGGCCCAGAGGCCACTTTCACCCCCACAGCTGCCAGGCTCAGGATAGCTGAGTCTCCAGGAGCTCTTTCCACTGAACACCTTCAGGCTCTAATCTCACAGGCAGTTGACCAGGCCTTTGCCGCCAGGTCTTATCATATGTCTAGACCTGAGTCAGTTGCATCTATGCCCCCATCATATCTTTTCCAGTCGGGAGCACCCGAGTAGCACGGTTCTCCCTCACCACCCCAATCCTCTCATAGTAGGGCCTCATCTCCTGCGGAACTCGACCAACCTGACATTCCATGGTCGGAGGAGAAAGACCCGATCCCCGACCCCCCGCCATTTGGGGGTCTCTTTAACCCGACCCTCTTCTTACCACTGCTTCGCAAGGCTAGCATTACCGCTAACATAGGCCCTGATCGGATTCCTCAGCCAGGTCCATCAACCAGTCCAGATCCAAATCCGATGTTTTCTGAGCCCGTCGTGACTCAGCACCATGTCCCCTGTCCCCCTCTATTCTTGAACGCCGTTTGGAAGCAATGGGCTTCACCTGGCACCTTCCTTTCTCTGGGAAGAACGGACAGGAAACTGTTCAGCGCAGCACCAGACTTGGCTGATGCTCTTGAGGTGCCAAAGGTGGATGAACCCTTGACCCCTCTCTTGTCTTCGTCTGCGGTGTTGGGGGATATGGCCGAGGCGTTGAAGGCTGAGGACAAGAGATGGAAATTGACCTTCTGCAGGACTCACTAGGCGACTGCGTGGGCGGTAGGAGCGACCACTTGCGCATCTTTCTTTGCCAGGACCTCTCCTCTGGCTCCGTCAACTCCAAGCCAGGATCCCTCAGGAGGAGGTACATACGCACCAAGAACTGAGCAAATTGGTTGCAGCATCAGAGTATGTCTCTGATGCATCACTGCATGCAGCCAGGTTTTCTTCCAGGACCATAGCCTCCAATGTCACAGCACGATGACTACTGTGGCTCAAGCATTGGCAGGCTGATGCCAAATCCAAGTGGCGTTTGGCTATGGCCCCTTATCAGGGTGGTCAGCTGTTTGGAGAGGCCCTAGCACCTTATTTGACCGAGAATAAGGATAAGCGGAAAGTGATGATCCACCTCGGGCTGGCTGGCAGGCGTTCGAATCCGTATGCCCGCAGGCAGTCCTTTCGGTCAGGGATAGGCTCGGGTTCCACATAGCCCCCCTGCTTCTTCACGGCCAGACAGTACTGCCCGTCCGACAGGTCGGGCTCTAGACCCAGGAAGCAGTACCAGGGCAAGCGGTCCTTTTGGGGAGGGGTCGCCCTTTTAGAAGGTCCAAGTGACTCTTGGAAAGCGCCTCCCATAGGTGGCAGACTAACTCTTTTCGCCCACCAATGGGAAGTCACCACCACAGACTCCTGGGTCCTCCAAACCATCTGATATGGTCTGTCCCTAGAATTCGTGTCCCACCCACCAGGGCACTTCATTTCTTGCCTGTAATCAAAGAACCCAGTCAAAAAGGGCCTCATGCAAGAGGCCATTCGACATCTCTTGGAGATAAGAGCCATAGAACTGTTGCTGGCTGGTCAACAGGGGAGGGGATTCTATTCCATCCTCTTTATGGTTCCCAAATCCTCGGGAGGATGGAGGGCGATTCTCGACCTCAAAGATCTGAACTCACATATTGCATACAGGAAATTCAAGATGCAAACGCTCCAGTCCATCTTGGGCAACGTAAGGAAGGGAGACTTCCTGACGTCCATAGACCTCACGGAAGCGTATCTCCACATCCCCATTCTCCCCGACCACCGGCGGTTTCTCAGGTTCTGTTATATGGGCCATCATTTCCAGTATAAAGCCCTGCCGCTCGGCCTTTCGTCAGCTCCAACGGTGTTTACCAAAATCCTGGCAGTGCTTGCCACACACTTGAGACCAGTGCCAGTACATATTCAATGCTATCTGGACGACATTCTCATCCAGTCGCCCTCCCTTTCGGCTGCCCAGTTGGATCTAGCGTTATCAATCAAGACCCTCCAAGTCCACGGGTTCTCAGTGAACTTTCAAAAGAGCCAGACTGTTCCCTCGATCCGCCTCCTCCACCTAGGAGCGGTCATAGACACAGACCAATGCAAGGTCTACCTGTCTCGGGAACGTCAGGACAGCATCTGAGCCCCGGTCCGCAAGGTTCGCAGGGAGCGCGTGGTGGCACTGGCAATGATTTCCCAGTTACTGGGAAAGATGATATCCTGCATCGCTGTTATGCCTTGGGCCAGACTGCACTCCAGGAACCTCCAATGGTTCTTGCTCCCATTTCAAAGATTAGGCACCAGCTCTTCCAACCAAAGGGTAAGGGTTTCTGCCCAGACCCTAAGTTCCCTTCGGTGGTGGTCCTCCCCAGTGGTATCCAGAAGGTCATCCTTCAAGGAACCTGTTCGGCTCACCCTTACGACAGATGCCAGTCTGTTCGGCTGGGGAGTGCACCTTCAGTCGCAGTTGGCTCAGGGCCGGTGGTCCCGGTTAGACCTGAGGCACATCAGTTGGTTGGAGCTCAGATCCATACACCTGGCTCTCCGCCACTTCCGCAACAGGGTTGCGAGGCAACACGTGCTAGTCCTCACGGACAACGTGGCGGCAAAGGCCCACATGAACCAGCAAGGGGATACCCGGTCCAGGTCCCTCATGGCCGAGGCCCAGTTGTTGGGCTCCTGGGCAGAGACCAACCTTTCTTCCCTCAGGGCCAAACACATCTCGGGGGAGGCAAATCGACAGGCGGACTTTTTAAGCAGGGTGACCGTGGATCATTCCGAATGGCGCCTGCACCCAGACCTCTTTGCAGAGATATCAGAGAGGTTCGACCGACCGGTTCTAGACTCGTTCGCTTCTCCAGCGAACTCCCAACTCCCAAGATTCTTCTCCTGGTTCCCATCTCCGGTAGCGGAGAGAGTGGATGCTCTCCGGAGCCCATGGCCACGGGGCCTACTTTACGCGTTTCCTTCTCTCCCTCTGATCCCGGCAGCTATCTGCAAGATACTACAAGAGTGGGCGGAGGTGATATTCGTGGCCCCACACTGGCCATGGAGGCCATGGTTTGCCAACCTCGTTAATCTCTCCAGTTCTCCGCCATGGAGGATTCCCCTAAGTCGCATCAAACTCAGCCAGGGAGTTCTGCAACATCCAGAACCCCAGTGGCTTCAGTTAACCGCCTGGCACTTGAACGCCGGATCCTGTCTCGAGAATCCTATTTACCAGGTGTCATTTCCATGATTCAGGCCTCCTGACAGCCGGCGACGAATCGCATCTGTGATTCCACATGGAAGAATTTCTTCCATTGGAGCGAAAGACACCACCTGGCTATCCCGGATTTGACTATTCCAAGGATCTTGGACTATTTACTGGAGAGCCTTGGTAGGGGCTTGGCGCCTAATACCATACATAAACAGGTGGCGGCTCTATCTACTCTACTTACCTGTGACAACTCGGCACCATTGGCTCAACATCCGTTGATACGCTCCTTTATTAAGGGCGCTACCAACACCAAGCCCCCCGTGGTTCATAGGTATCCCTCTTGGGAGTTGCCGCGGGTTCTACAGGCCCTCACCAAGCCACCCTTTGAGCCTATCAGAACCTGTGTCCTGTGGTCCTTGTTCCTCAAGGTCGCCTTCCTGGTAGTAGTCACATCAGCCAGGCATATTTCTGAGCTGGCAGCGCTTTCTATTAGGGATGACCTATGCATTTTTCATCGGGACCGAGTGGTCCTTCGTTTGGACCCTGCCTTTATTCCCAAGGTCAACACCCTGTTTCATAGGGCTCAGGAGATCGTACTGCCAGATTTTTGCCCTGATCTATCTCATGACTTGGAATGGCAATGGCATGCACTGGACATCCGCAGGGCGTTATGCTACTATATCAAGCGAACAGCGCAACTCTGAAGCCCTCTTTGTTTCCTTCCACCATTCCTCTCTGGGGCAGAAGGTGTCTGCCTCGACCATAGGCAGGTGGATCAGGGCCTGCATTGCGGTGGCGTATCAGTCGCATTCCCTGGCGGTTCCAAGTTGTGTTACGGTGCATTCAACTCGCAGTGCGGCGATCTCTGCGGCATGGGCCACACAGGCATCCATTGAGGACATTTGTAGGGCAGCGACATGGTCTTTGCCTTCCCCATTTGTGAGGCCTCCTACCAAACACCTCCCTTCGACCAGTCCGCTCCCACAGAGAGGGCCTCCTTAGGGTGCCGTCGGCCAGACAATGCCGGCTGGCGACCCCCAGGGGGAGAGCCTTCTCTGTGGCAGCTGCTGCCCTCTGGAATGACCTACCCCCCGACCTACGTACAGTTGCGGACCTGCGCCTTTTTCGCCGAGCCCTGAAGGCCCATCTATTCCGTGCGGCCGGCCTGGCGTAGTTTGATTATGTTTTAGTGGGGGTTTTGTATGGGGTACTTTTAGAGCAGGCCTGTTATTTAATTTGATTTTAGAACAGAAACTTGTGTATATTTATCATGGTTTTTATTATCGCCTGTTCACTGCCCTGAGTCCCGTAAGGGAGATAGGGCGGTATATAAATTCAATAAATAATAATAATAATAATAATAATAATAAACTGGACAGGTTTGCTTTCGCGGATGCCTTGTTTGGACGGAGGGTCCTCCAACAGGTGGTGCCTAGGGACGAGACACGGGCCCTGACTACTTCCCTCCCATAGGGACAGTGAGGCTTTGGTATGTCCCATTGGTGGATTCTCCATCTCCTATGCTGAATAAGGGGCGTTGTCTTACCTGAACGCCTTTTCTCAGCATGGAGATGGAGAATCCACTCCCGCCCCTTAGGGTCCGTCAGGTCCAGTGTTAGGGGTCTGGGAGCCAACACGTCGGACTGTCGTCATTAGCTTTCGCCCTCGTCAAGACTGGGTGTGTCCTGGCACAGGACGGGCGTGGCAAGTTTGACTGACTTAGCCTAATGGGCAGGAAGACAGAGCAAACCCATTGGTGGATTCTCCATCTCCATGTTGAGAAAAGGCGTTCAGGTAAGACAATGCCCCTTCTCCTTTTATAAGTGGAGCACAAGTCTGGTCTATAGCTACTCCTGCTGCCTTAAGCCCCAAAGGAGGAAAAAAATGGCAAGAAGAGCTCAGGCTGACTTCTGTGAGACTGCCTTTCATACTAAGATATGCACAGAGCAGAGTATGGGTGAGAGATATAGTATCTTAAAGATTAAGATACTATCTTAAATATTCTCAAAGTATTTAAACAGAATTGAATATATATAGTGCGTATTTATTGATACATTGTGTCCCATCAAATTGAGGTTAACTGTTAGTGACCACATAGAGTTTTTTCCCAGGAAGATAAGTTCCCAACCTGGTTCCTCTAGTCTTCTTATGGTGCATCCATCGTTGTAACTGAGTCTGTCCATCTTGCTGCTCTCATCTTGCTATCTTTCTAGGTCTTCACTTAATGTGTCTGCAGTATAATAATTTAAGTCTGATTATGTGTTTTTCAAGTGAGTATCCTGGATTGTTCTATCCACCTGTTGGGGATTTTCTTTTTTGGCTATCTATAGTATTTTCAAGAGTCTTCTCCAGCACCAACATTTTAAAGTATCAATACTCTTTCTATCCTGCTACTTCAGGGTCCATCCTTCTCATTAGATGGCCAAAGTACTTGAGGTTCAACTTCAGGATCTGGCCTTCTAAAGAGCAGTCAGGGTTGATCTCCTCTAGGACTGACCGGTTTAATCGCCTTGCAGTCCAGGCAATAGAAGAAGGGGACGACAGAGAATGAGGTGGCTGGATGGAGTCACTGAAGCAGTAGGCGTGAGCTTAAATGGACTCCAGAAGATGGTAGAGGACAGGAAGGCCTGGAGGAATGTTGTCCATGGGGATGCGATTGGTCGGACACGACTTCGCAACTAACAACAACAACTTCAGGGTCCATCTTTCGCTTTCATAGAATGTCATAGGGAAAATCATTCCCTGCATGATTGTGATCTTTGTAGGTATGGTATCTGAATATATTTTTCAAAGCCTATTTTGCTACTCTTCCAAGTGCTAGTTTGTGGCCTGTTTCTTGACTGCTGATTCCTTCATTGTTGATAGTTTATTGTAAAAGGCAGAAACTATCTCCCACTTCAGTATCTTCCTTCTCAGTTCTAAAGCTGGTTGGTGTATCTGTTGTCATGAGTTTCATTTTTTTAATATTTAATCTTAGTCCCATTTTGCTGTACTCCTTCACTTTTGTTCATAGGATAGAGTAGAATAGAATAGAATAGAATAGAATAGAATCTGGAAGGGACCTTGGAGGTCTTCTTGTCCAGCCCCCGGTTCAAGCAGGAGAATCTATACCATCTCAGACAGGTGACTGTCTAGCCTCTTAAAATCCTCCAGTGATGGAGTGCCCACAATTTCTGAAGGCAAGCTGTTCCACTGGTTAATTGCCTCACTGTTAGGAAGTTTCTCCTTAATTTCCAGGTTGCTTCTCTCTTTGATCAGTTTCCAACCATTGTTTCTTATCTTGCCTTCTGGTGCTTTGGAGAATAACCTGGCCCCCTCTGCCTTGTGGCAGCCCCTCAAATACTGGAATACTGCTATCATATCACCCCTATTTCTTCTTTTCTTTAGACTAGCCAAACCCAAGTCCTGCAGCCGTTTTTCATATGTTTTAGTCTCCAGCCCTTTGATCATCTTAAGTTGCTCTTATCTGAACTTTTTCCAAGGTCTCAACATCTTTTTTGTAGTGACCAAAATTGGTTGCAGTATTTCAGGTGTGGTCTCACTAGGGTTTTATAAAACGGTACTAATACTTTTCATGATCTTGATTCTATGCCTCTGTTTATACAACCCAGGATTGTATTACCTTTTTTGGCTGCTGCTGCACACATTGCTGGCTCATAGTCAAGTGATCGTCCACTAGGACTCCAAGGTCCCTCTCACAGTTACTGTTTTTGAGCCAGGTCTCACTTAATCTGTACTTACATTTTTTATTTTTCCTGCCTAAATGTAAAACTTTGCTTTTTTCTCCACATTAAATCTCATTTTGTTCAGGAGGATTAATCCAAGAAAGAGTGTTATACTCATTGCTACAATTTGTGCTACACCTGGTAGTGGTACAGTAAAACTATTAATGTTGCAAATCCTGACAGGAAAAACACTGTGCGTTGTGTATATTAGTGGTTTATTGTCAAGATTGAAACAACATCCACTTGTTATAGTTAGTACATAGCAGCTGTAACAGTTTTAGTTTCAGAGGGAGAGAAATCACTTGGGAAGGGAAAGATTTATCTAGTCTTACAGATATAGCACCTCCCTCAGGCTTGGCCTCTCCCTGAACTATATAAGCAGCTGGATATTGTTTAAGAACTAACATTTCCCTTTGTAACCTGAATTTGTTATTTTTCTCCTTTCCCCTCATTTCTTTTCTTTTTTGTGTCATGTTTCTTAAAATAATATCCCTGTTGGTAGGAATTAGTTTTTTTTCATTGATTTTTATATAAGCTTCTCTGAGAGCAGTTCTGCCTGAAGAGCAGGATAAAAATGCTATAAATAAGCTGCTATTTCAGAGAGAGAATTTACTCTTTTAAGGTCCTGTGGATATAAAGCATAATGATAAAATACCTTGTCACCTTTTGATTTGGATATAGCTGATCTGGCAGGTAGTTCCGATGGATCGTTACACTACTCCATAGGTTTCTGAGACCATTTCTCCACAAGGATGAGAGATTGTTGATGATATACCGTAGATAAGCAGTAACTACTATAGTGTTCTTTTGTAATTGCACTCAAAAGTGCCACAGAACGAACGTTTGCTAAATTAAGAATTATTGAATTGAAGTTAAAATAATAAGTTTGTCTATGGAAAATATGTTTATTTGTGTACAGAACAAACACACTGTGAAGCCAGGCATTCCAACTGGGTCACAGTCCAGGAAACTAAAAGCCAGGGCATTTGGTGGTTCCAGATTTCAGCTGAGTCAAAATCCAGAAGGGTCTTAACAGGGCAATTAGCACAAGATTGATGCACATCACCCCTTTCTCCTTGCTGTGTTTATATGGCTTTTGTACCTTTCCCACGACCTTTGCTTAGCTTCCATGCTTGAATTCCAGTACAGCATAATTGATTGTCCCACCTGTTCCTCACCACAGCCTTGACAATATCTTCCTTCTCCTGAGCCACCATTGCAGTGCTTGAATTCAAGCATAGCATACCTAACCCACAACCTTCTGAGTGCTTTCTTTTCCTTTCTATTTGTTCAGGTATGGGTTGTTGTTACTACCATTACTTTTTCTTCATTCTCTCCTTTGTGTATTCTTGGTTCAAGCCTGGATAAAACACGCACATTTTAGGCCACATACAAACCAAACACATTGCCTGGATTTGAGCATGGACTATTCGATTTGTTGGATGATGTGTACACAAAATATTTGTACAGCCGAATAAAATAATATTGGAGTTGCTACATTAGCATCTTGTGAAAATGGATATAATTCTCAACTATACTTATTCAGATTGCTAGGACAGCACTAGGAGTTTAACATTTTTGAATATATCAAGCTTCCTGCATGTACTAATTTTTATATAGATATGATATACAGATATACAGTATATTGGTGCTTTCGATTCTGTTTTTGACTTCTAGTGACTGCCTGGATTAGTCCCTAAAGTTTTCTTGGCAAGGTTTTTCAGAAATGGTTTGTCATTGTCTCCTTCCTAGGATTGAGAGAATGTGGTGGGCCAAGGTCAGCCAGCTGACTGGTTCTAGGTGGGACTAGAACTCATGATCTCAGAGTTTCTAGCCTGATGCCTTAATCACTATATCAAAGTGGCTTTATTTTGTAATGCAACTTACGTTCTGCAATTTTATTACAGCAAGTGAATATTTAGCGGGAACTCATTAAAAATATTCAAGTACTATAATTTGATACCTCATTGTGTTTCATGTTGACTATGATTTGATAAGAAATATTTCATATTTATGTTTAGTAGTATTATTTCTTGAAAGAAGCCATACTGTTTTAAAAATACGGAAAGACAGAATAACATTTGTACTTGGAATGCTGAAATGTGGGTGAAAATCAACAAATGAGAGCAGAGCCATTAAAAGTAGGATTCTGGAATATGTAGGAGGCATTCTGCACAATATTACTTCTTTTTGACATTCAAGGGTTAGAGGGCTTCAGAAGAGGAAATGATACATATGAAGTTTCATGAAGATACATAAAAATAAAGCAGTATTGGTTCATTTATTAGAGCCTTGCATTTCTGTGATTATGGACCTCTGAAGTGAGAAGAAGTCATGATTGGAAGAAAATTGATTGAGGGAAGATACTTTCCATTTGAGCCAGAGCATTCAAGAATTATCTTGTAAGCCTGTAAAAACGATATAGAATGCAGTGCTGTCTTTCAGATAGATCTTGGTAACATTTAAACATTATTTAAATAACATTTACATATGTTTAATTACTGGTGGCACAGTGGTTAAAGTGCAGTAGTTCAGGCAAACTCTGCCCAGAGCCTGGAGTTCAATTGTGATGGGGGCTCAAGGTTGACTTAGCTTCCATCCTTCCAAGGTTGGTAAAATGAGGACCCAGATTGTTGGGGGCAGAATACAAATAATGCTTACATTGTAAACCGCCCAGAGAGTGCTATAAAGCTCTATGGGGTGGTGTGTAAATGTAAATGCTATTGCTATTGCTAAATAAAGCTAATGTAATATAATTGTGGAGTCCTCGATGCTCTCTGAATGTGGTTGTTTTCTTGTAGATGTTTCATTACCACCAGTGACTTCAGTGCTAGAAGAGGGTGAGGATTACTCTCATTTTATATACTAGTGACTTGCACTTTCAGCATTGGTACAAATGGTTTCAGTGGTTCTTTGATTAGGCTGTTGTTTACTGTTAGCCTGCTTGTCTAAGTTGGTAGTTCCTTGATGGGGGTGTTATTTAGTTCTTGATTGTTGGTCTAGTGCAGGGGTAGGCAACCATAGCTGGCTCAGGAATTCTGGGAGTTGAAGTCCACAAGTCATAAAAGAGCCAAGGTTGCCTACCTCTGGTCTAGTGTTACTTTCATTGTTAATCTCTGCTCATCTGAGTGTTGATTGCTGGTGAAGAGATGTTTAGGTTTTTTTGTTTCCTTTTTAGCTTTTTGATTGCCTCTTTTGAATGATACGTAGATTTATTTATCTCTGCATGCCGGTTGATGACTGATTCATCTGAATGCCAGGCTTCTAGAAATTTTCTAGTGGTTTTGGACTGGACTTGGTCTCGGGTACTCATGCCAAATAGCAGTCAGAAGACATGGCAAAAATTCCTTAATTTCACAGCACATGGACAGACCTAACCATAATTTCAACCAGGAAACCATGAGTACCCAAGATAATACACAGCAGCTGAGAAAATTAAGTATCACCCACATAGCCAGGAGACAAGTCTCTTCACCTATTGGGGGCCTTAGACCTGAACCCAAAGCCAGGTCTTCAAGACCTTATGAAAGTACAGGACAATCGGGACCAATGTAATCTCCAGATGGAGGATGTTCCAAATTGTGGGCACCATGCCAGAAAAGTCTTCTGTGCCTTGCAAGTCTGCATTCCTTAGCTGACAGAACTCAGGGCATGCTCAGCCTGCCAGACTGGATGTTGGTCTATGGTTGGTGAGACTTAGGTTTACATCCCTTAGAAATCATAATACAGGAAAAGGTGGAAGGAAAGAGAAGGATGACCACCAGCAAGGTGGATGGGCTTGTTTACTATGACATTGAGTGTCCTATTAGAAAATCTGAAGGGCCAGACTGTGGACAAAGGGCTCTCCATGTGTGATTACTAAGAGTTAAGTCTGATGGCACCAGTCAGCCATGGAAGCACATCAGGTGTGAGAGATGGTGGGAAGCAGGGATGAGAGAACAAGTTCAGTAGCAGTTTAAAGAGGCAGCATAATTGAGAGGTGGGCTGTGAGGAGGAAACATTTCAACAAGACTTTAATTCACTTGCTATAGGATAGCCTGGGGAAGATTTTAATATTATTTTCCTCCTTAAATAGTATTAAATATGCATTTCTGAAATCCATGTGGTCCCTGTTTCTTGAATTTACTGGGTATATGTGGCTTGCAAAAATTGAGTTTCAAGGACACTTATTTTTAACCCAACCTTATTCAGAATTGTAGAGAAAAAAATAGAAAAGGAGTTCTATGTACATTGCCTTAAGCTCATGGGAGAAAATTAAGATATAATTCTAGCATACATAAAAACAAATAAGTATATTTGTTCAAATAACTATTTGCTACAGGGCTACCGGTATATACAGTATATATACTCTCTCTCTCTCTCTCTCTCTCTCTCTCTCTGTGTGTGTGTGTGTGTGTGTGTGAGAGAGAGAGAGAGGGGGGGGGCAGGCAGGCAGGCAGACAGACACTTTGGCACAGGTACAGGTGACATAGAAAAAGTTTTGTCTGTTTTAATCTTGGCTTTGTGTGTATAAATTCAAAAAAATGAAGACATGCACTTTTTTTGAATCAAGGTGTTATGGTGTGAAAATTTGGTACAAACAACATTGTGTGTTCCAATGCTGATCTGTGGTCTTAAGACAATAATTAGATGTTGAAATGTTTGAAACAGTTTTCTGTAAAACAAATATTCATTACCCTGATATTAAATAACAATTCAACAATTGAAAAAAAAAGAATAAACTTTAGAAACTTGAAAGTGCCTAGTGAAAATACTAGTAGTACTTATATAACTAATGTAAACTTGTTGGTATTTTAAATGATTGTAAATTCTCCTAAATGCTTCAGATGCAGTGATACTTTTATAGTGGAACACTGATAGATATATATGCTCTTTCCTAAAACTGAAATGGATGGCTTTATTATATTTTTAAGAGATTAAAATTAAGATATATGAAAGCATTTAGCTTAAAGAGGGTATACATTTGTCAATAAAGGTTAAGCTTTCATTAGAACTTGAGAATGGCTAGTTGTGGATCTTGTTTCTATTCCTTTGAAAATATATTAGACTGCTGTATTGAGGTATATAGATTTAACTTGGAAGCACGGGAGATATAAGACATTGCATTATTTAAATTTAGCTAATGTTTAATTGTTTCTCATGTTTTTGTTTTTCATTTTTCTGTTTGTTCACATTAAAAATTACATTTGGAATTTAGAGATGTGTTCCATGATTTTTGGGAGGGTCATTAATTTGTGGGGTCTCAAATTGTAAACTTGTGCACAGTGCATAGTGGACCACTAGGTGAATCACAATGAAAAAGCTATTTTTAAGCTAAGCAGCCTGTAATTTCCTGGATTCCTTTTTAAAATTTGTCATACTAATCATTTTCTAGTTCTCAAAAACATATTTTGAACAAATTATTAGATCAGCAATTTTGTGTTTGAATGCTTTTAGGACTATGAATAGATTCCATCTGGACCCAGTTTGTTTTCAATTTGTCAGTAAATTTGAGACTTTATAAGCATTAACCTTGGAGTTCTTTGATGAAAAAAACAATTATTTATGTGATTAAAGATCTCTACTACATCTTCTGCAAAGAAGGCAAATGTAGATAATGTGCTTAACTTTTCTACAATCTTGCTCTTTTTGATTCATTCAACTGCCTACTTCCTGCTATTGATATATTTGAAGATTTATAAATTACTGAATTTCATATTATTATGAATTTCATACGAATTTTCTTCTTTACCCTTTGTATCCTTTTTTTGTTTTATTTTCTGAAACTTTGTGTTCTGCATTTAACAAAGATGCATTTTTACTGGAAAAAGATATTTCTGGAGGAGAACTACATGATGCAAAATTTCATTTAAATTTGGGGGGAAATAGTACAATTGTTCATGGTTACATAAAATCATTTGCAGTTGTGTAACAAATTAAACATGTTTTATAGGTGCAATGGATGAGCTTCACAGCCTGGATCCAAGAAGGCAAGAACTGTTAGAGGCTAGATTTACTGGAGTTGTGAGTGGCAGTACTGGAAGTACGGGAAGCTGTAGCGTTGGAGCAAAGGTAAAAAGGAATGTGGACTACTTTATTCAGAGGGTTAATATTTTTTTACAATTAATATGGATTACGCACAGTTCTGCTTGTAATTGCAACTAACCCTGAGCCGTGGTGACGCAGTGGTTAGGATGCATATCGCAAGCTAATTCTGCCCACAGCCAGGAGTTTGATCCTAACTGAGCTCAAGGTTGACTCAGCCTTCCATCCTTCCAAAGTTGGTAAAATGAGGACCCAGATTGTTGGGGGCAATATGCTGACTCTGTAAATCACTTAGAGAATCTGTAAAGCACCATGAAGCGGTATATAAGACTAAGTGCTATTGCTATTATCAGGTCTTATCATATACAGTAGGTAGATTTAGGAACACTTTTGCTGTGTATCACTCAAAATGATACAATGAGCAACAACCCCTCACTTTCATGGGGAAGTTAAGAAGATTGTGACCTTTGTATTTCTTTTAATTTTTCAGCAGCTTTTAATACTATCAACCATGGCATCCTGAATCAGCTGCATAATGTTGATACAGGAAGCACATTCAGACATACACTTCCTCTACAGGAGCAAGTGTGTTATCCGGTGATCTTCATTAGTTTCTGTAGGACAGCAGTAAAGTGAGCAAATAATGAAATCATTTGAGCATCATAACACAAATGCCACACTTTCATACTTGTGTCAGATAATGGGATACTGCACAAATATGTAAGAGTGCGGTTTTCTATCCAGACATTATTGTGTGTGTGTCCTCATTTTTGCACCATTTTGTCATGTTGTGGACTCCACTGCTGCCCAAACCATGGGTTGTTAAGGAGAGGGCATTCTCTTTCCTGTTGCCCAAATTATTGGATAAAATTCCAGTGAGATTAAGCTTGCTTTTATTATGGAGTATTTTCACAAGAAACTAAAAATGTTTTTATTTACCTAGCCGTTAAATTATTGTATTCATTGCTACAATTGCTTATTTTTAATTGTTGGTTTTAAACTGTTAGTTTTTTATTGTTAGTAATCAATATTTCACTACACCTATTATCATTATTGTACACAATTTTCCTTCTTTAATGAAAAATAGTGTAAAATATAAATGTAACTAAATTTGTCATATAGAATCTTATTTCTCACATTTCTCTTCTGTAAACAGTTGCAATTGTGACTGCTTGTTCCACAACTGGTCACGTGCGATGACCAGAGTGTGTGTGTATAATCATTCATTTTTCAAACCATGAAATCTATTAGTAATGCATTATTTGGCGTATAATTAGCAATTTCACACATTTGATGCTTTTATTTCTTTTATTTATTCTCTAGGCCTCAACTAATAATGAGAGTTCTAACCACAGTTTTGGCAGCTTGGGATCTCTAAGTGATAAAGAATCTGAGGTATGAAGTAGTTAAAAATATTTAAGTGAGCATTTCTAATCTGTCATTTATACTACTGGGTTCAGTAAAAGATAGACATATTTAGGAGGGTTTCCTGTCTAATTATAATTAGAATATTTGCATTAAAGATATGGAGAAACTTGGTGCACATCCTGTCAGAATAGAGGAAGATTATTTCAAAATGATGTATTGCTTCATTGTGAATTAACTGATTATTTTTTAAGCAAATGAAATTTTTGGATAAAATTATGAGCCATTCAAATTTTCTTAACAGTTAATGTAGAAAAGAATATACACACACATCAGGTGGGAGAGAATAAGGTGAATAAGCCATATATCATAAGCTTGTTTTAACCTATTAGATGAATAAAACAGTATGTTGCTTACAAGATTACTGATTTATTCAGGGTACTGTTATGGATAAAATCTAGTCTGATCAAATACCTAAAAATTTTATTATTAGATTCAAGATAATTGATAACATTTTTATCCTTAAGAATTGTAAATAAGAGAGGTCGTGTCTTTTTGTATTTCTGCATTTCTGTTATTTTGATGATTTGACACTTTTTTCAATCTATTAATGACAGGGAACTTTATTTTCACATTTCTAAAACTGAAAACAAGATACTATTATTGAAAATGCTCTAATTAAGCAGTTTGTTTAATAAATGGTTCCAACTTATTTAAGTATTGACCATGTATGTTAGGGTTATATATTAAAATCAGGCTGTTGTCACTGGTAGACTTTCTTCCTGTTCCTCTACTCCAGATTATTAATAATATGGAAAGGACCTTGGAGGTCATCTAGTCCAACCCCCTGCTCAGGCAGGAAACCCTACACCATTTCAGACAAATGGTTGTCCGGTCTCTTCTTAAAAACTTCCAGTGTTGGAGCATTCACAGCTTCTGGAGGCAGGTTGTTCCACTGATCAATTGTTCTGTCAGGAAATTTCTCCTTAGTTTTAAGTTGCTTCTCTCTTTGTTCAGTTTCCATCCGTTGCTTCTTGTCCTGCCTTCAGGTGCTTTGGAGAATAGCTTGACTCCCTCTTCTTTGTGGCAACCCCTGAGATATTGGAACACTGCTATCATGTCACCTCTGTTCTAAAAGATTCCCAAATCTTGTAGGAATAGATGTTGATGTTGTTTGTGAGGTTGTAGGAAAAAGAGGCAACCGCCCTCTATCCTCTATCCCTGTTCAGCTGATAGAAAATGTTCTGCGACTTGAAACATTGAGATTCAAAACCACAGTAATAATTTGAAAATGGCAAGAACATTAATTTCCGATGACTTATGATCATGTTCAAACTGTCTGAAAATTAAATGCAGATAATGACTGCATTTGAAGAATAAAACCAGTTCTATTTGGCTTGGGAGGCTTTGCTTTTTTTTTTTTTTTTTTTTAAAGAACTCCTATGTTCCAGTCAGGATTTGGGGATTTTTTTAAAGATTATTTTTATCCTGCCTGTCAGACCCGTCCCAGCTTGGGGGTTTAAGAAAGAAAGACCCTCGACTCTATTTGTAGCAAAATGTATACTTTTACATTTACAAGTGGTTACAGTGTATGTAAAGCCAGATCTGAGGATTCCCACGTAAAGCCGATAGTTTTCCGCTTCTCCCAGCCCCCCATCCCTCGGTCATTGTGCTAATATCCAGTGAAGTTTGAACTGGTTGTTTTGGATAGCATTTTAAAAGTTTGGCGTCTCTTTGGTTTGCATTCCGATCACATTCTGTTCCCATCCGTGTGTCCTTGGATTGTTCAACTGATGTCTTTGGTTGGCACTTCTGGTTCCTATCATTCCCCTTCCCTACATCCTCCCTCTCCCCTCCCATACTTTATGGCAGGCTGCCATCAAAGCAAAGCTGGCTGAAGCGGTGTGATAGCAGATCTGACACTGCCTTTAATAATTTTATAAGTAATTCAAAGAGGCAAAAGTACCTAATATTTCTTCTCCTCCTATTTTCACCCTGTGAGATGAGTTGGGCTGAGAGTGGGTGAACAAAAGTCACCTGACAAGCTTTCATGCCTAAGGTGGGACAGGTAGTTCTGCCATGAATAATTGTTGACCTCTGAAATGTGAAGACAATTTCTTCCCATACACACTTGTTCAGGGTAGGAGTTGAGCCCAGGTCAGACATACCAGACCAGGAAAACTCTACCAGAAGACTAGAACTACTGTTACTGTGATTGGCTGTAATCATGGAATAATGTAATAATGGAAGTCTGATTATGGTATACATACCACCTTTCTTATACTCCAGTGAATTAGGGAGATGCCTGCCTGAGTTGCTTCTGAATGTTGTTTCTTTACTCTGGGCTTAAAAAATAGTTTAGTCATTTTGCCTCAGTAATTGCTTTTGTTTAGTTCTGTTAAGATCATCTTACTTAATTCTCTACAATTGTCTACAAGCAGGAGAGTGCTGTGTTGCCTTGTTGGTCTTAATTCTGTGGAATTCTTGTTTTATATTTCTGTGTTGCTGTTGTTATCCACTATCTTGAATAAAACAGGCAGCCATACAAACCTTTTAAATAAATAAAATCTGACACATCTTCACATTCCACCTCCAATTGTGCCCTCTCCTTGACTGCTGATCTGGGTGATTCTGTGATGAATTATGAATTTAGTGACCGGTGGGATGGGAACCTGCCACTTGGCTCTGTTAAGCAGTGAAAGTTAAGGAAATGATTGGATTTGGGACATGAGTAATGACTCCTTAAGGAAGGAATATTATAGCTTTGAAAGATGTGGGGGTGCACTCTTCAAGAAGAGAACATCTAAAGGTATTTGGAATGCAGATACATGAGTGCTGGATGAGAAAGGTTACCCTGATCTGTTGCATTCAGATATCAGACCTGAATATGGGGTGGAAGGTACCTTGCTCCCTTTTGTTGATGCTCTATGTCAAGACCTAAATAAAGGGAGTACAGCTATTTTGGTATTAGATTTCTCATTGGCATTCAGTACCATCAATCATAGTATTCTTGTGGATCAGCTGCAAGGGCTGAGATTGGCATAATTTTATAGTGATTACACTCTTACCTGAGTGGACAGTTCAGACAGTGTTAATGATGGATGAAGGAACAAGACCTTGGCTGTTCCTATAAAAGCTGCTATAGAGTGTTTTTTAAAAGCTATGTTGAAATGCTGAGATAGGTCATCCATCAGTTTAGGGTGAGTTATTATTAGTCTGCTGATGATACCCTGTATTATATCTCTAACTTAGGCCAAGCAGGAGATACAGTAGATCTCTTGATTTATTATCTAGAAACTGTAAAATATGAAACTGTAACTAACTCCCAGAAAGTCGAAGTTGCTGTTCATCTAGGAAGTTTGCTTGTATCCTATAGTCTGGCTTTAAAGGAGTTGTATCTTATTTCTCAAAGGGACAGGTGCATAACTTGAGGGTTCTCATGGATTCATGGCTCCTATTGGAGCACCAGGTAGAAGCCGTGGCTATGGAACACTTTGCTTATTTCCAGCTGGTCTACCTATTATGTCCATTTTTAGAGCTGGGGACAGTGATTCATGCCTTCATTACCTTGTAGTTTGATGTGTGTGGTGCAGTTGACTTAGGGGTGTCCTTGAAGACTATCCAGAAACTTTAGTTGGTACAAAATGCAGCAGTCTGTATGCTGGTAAGCAAGAGTCACTAATGCAGTTGATACAAGTTGTACATGTTGTACATAATACGTTTAGGTGTGTATCATGTATGTGTTTCACTTTGAGAGCGGGCAACTAAATTTCATTTTTGATGTGTGCCATTGTTCCCACAGTAAAAAAATGACAATAAAGGTTATCTTATCTTATCTTATCTTATCTTATCTTATCTTATCATCTTATCTTATCTTATCTTATCCCCCTATTCTGGTGCCGCATTCTTTGTATGTTTCCACTTTTTCTTTCCTTGGTCAAAATTAATGCATAATTTCATTAACAAATGGAAAGGACTTTAAATGAACTCTGTGGAAAGGCACTTAATGTTTTTTTGTTCATAACAGAGTAGATGTATTTGTTTAGATACCAATATTTAAGGATATTTTTGGTATTTCTATACAAGCATTTTATTTTTTTGTTTAAATTATCTCAGATAAATTCTGTGTGCTAATACAATGACATCATCTTGGTAATTATGTAATTACTCACAGATGGTAAATAGGTAATTATACAGTTTTGTCTTACAAAAGTAATACGTGAGTTACAGAAGTAAATTACGCATTTTTGCTTCTTTTTGGTACAGATATACAATATGTAGATTAATTGCTAACTCTTCTTATTTGTTGGAAAAACATTTTTTTAATTTTTTTTGCCAGACTCCTGAGAAAAAACAATTGGAGTCTTCTAGGGGTAGAAAAAGGAAAGCAGAAAACCAGAGTGAAAGTAGTCAAGGTAAGATATATTATTATGGAATCAATTTGATAATATGAATGAAAGTTGTCAGATGATTAAAATGCCATATTCAGTAAAGGTTCAGCTTTTTGAAATATTTTAGACATTGTTGTGAGTCTCTTTCTGTTTCATGGTTCCTTTAATTATTATCCACATTTCATAGTTGGATTGCCAAAATTAAAAAAAACGAAAATCCCAGTAATTAATATTATAACAGAACTGATACCTATCAGTTGTTATTAAGTTATTAATCCTAACAGTATTTTGAACAAGATAGTTGTTTGAATAGCTCTTTATTTTTATGATTGCCAGGTAAATATTTAACATTATGCTCATATTTTTCCTTCAAATGTTTTAAATATTTTGTGAGACAAAATAAAATGTTAATTTAAGAAAAAAACTTATCATGATGGCATTAAGTAAAGATTGTTCTTATGCAATAGACTTTCAGGCCTTTTAAGTGAACGCCTTTGGAAGTATCAGAAGAAAATATTTTCAAATTCAGAATTTTGATTAGACATTTTTAATTTTATAATTGGTAAATAATATTTTAAAATTACAATGCTTTAGTCTTTAAGAGCCATAACAATAAATAACTAATCCATTTTTTTCATGCTGCCAGTTTCCTCTGATAGTGAAATAGTGATACAAGACATTTTCTTTGCTCCCTAAATTTATTCTGCTAAATATATTTCGAATCATAGAAAAATCATAGAATCAGTTTGAAAAGATATGAATAAAAGTTAAATATAATTATTATAACAAGAACATATAAAAACAGTAAGCTACACTATTTAAAAAATCATGCTATTATAAATTTGTTAGTCATGAATTGCAGTTTTGTTTTCTGCAGCAAACTAATTGGTGCTATTTTACAAATTTTAGCCAACCTTTATTATATGTAAATCAGTTGTAAGAATAAATCTGGGAAAACTAGATTTTTTCTCATACTTCCCTTTCTCAAGTAGATATATTTAGGCAAATTTTATTTAAATATTTGCCAGATTAAAAGGAATATGCTGTAAGGAAACTTTTTAGGAAATATAAACTACAATATTTATGGTTTTTAACTATTTTTTTCTTAATCTTGATTTTGTTTCAGGGAAAAACATTGGGGGACGTGGGCACAAAATTAGTGACTATTTTGAGGTAAGTTCAATTTTAACATAAATTGTTTTGATACGATCTTTTATTTTGATTCTGATAAAAAGTATCCGTATATTAAAATGTACTTCATTTGATAGGAAATTGCCTGGTATCTATTTTTAAAAAGTAGTTTTTAAATGGAGCTCATAATATAATTTTCATAGCATACATAAATAATAATAATAATAATAATAATAAATTTAATTTATATGCCGCCCTTCTCCCAACGGGACTCAGGGCGGCGCACAACATATTTAAAACAAAACATAAATACATTCCCCCCCGATAAAACCGAATTAAATCAAATTTTAAAGTTGTGTCTCTGTCAAATTGTTAAAAGATAAACCCCAAATAAAATCCTCCCTAGGTC